>NC_134101.1:7508124-7718124 GCF_000715075.1 Nicotiana tabacum | reverse complement strand
TTGTAATAGCAAGACGACAATTTATATGAGTAAATAAATAGCGCAAATATTGTTCATATTCATGTTTATATTTATAAATATCACTCTTTACGGTTGTGCGAGGAAAACCTTTATAAGTAGGATTATAAATTTTTCTAATATAATGCACAAAGTGGGGGTTAGAAGGAAAACTATAGGGTAAGCACATAACAGTGACCATTTTTGCCAATTCTTCCCGATCTTTTTTTGGATCATAATATAAAATACCACCGGTAACAGTGTTAATTCCCGGTTGAAATTAATTTGACCCGGTACTACGGTCATCCTGACTAGGTGCACTTGTCCCCTCAGCCAAAGCTTTCATACGAAAATATCTAGCTTTATCTTGAGGGTGTAGCAATATGTGTCTAGTCAAACTTCCCGTCCCCCGTAACCCCCGACTTCCAACATATTGAAAAACTAACTCTTTGCCACAAGTTTTACACTTAGCCCTATTTTTTTCTCTTAGTTGAGTAAAAAATTGCCAAACAAGAGATGTTTCTGCCCGTTTAGGAGGTTGTCTAGAAAAAGTAGGGGCACTAATAGGAGGGTCAGATGGGGGATCATCTAGATTATTATTAGTTGGGTTAACTTCAGGAGCAGGACTAGTGGGTGTATCATCATCCGGTTGCGTTTCATCAAAATCTATTTCTTCATCATCATTTTCATCAATAGTTGGATTACCATAAAGAGCATTCATATATTCATGGTTTAATTGTTCACCGGGTGCTATATTATGGAAAAATTGACTCTCGGTAAATTGTAATAAACTATTATCGCTATCAAGAATAGGAGGTGTAGGACGGGTAACATGTTTGGGTCGGGGAGCCGGGGGAAGTGGAGGAGGAACATATTGGCCACTAGATTCACCACTCTTCGATTTTCCCTTATTTTTACTAAACATATTTTTTAAGGAATAAGCCATCTTAATTAATCAAGCAAAATAAATAAAACAAACAAAATTATAATATTAAAACTTAAGAGTTGGAATGAGTTTACCGAATTGACGAACAACTTGTTGGAAATTGATTATCGTTGAAGACTTCAATTCACCAACTTCACAATTGTTTCACAAATTGTAACAATAAAGTAAGCAATAGTAGAAGTAAATTAGAGAGAGATTGTGATAGATTGATGATTTTGTAAGAAAAAATAAAAGAATGATGGGGTATTTATAGTTGAAAATAGGGAAAAAGTGTAATTATAAAAAGTTTGGGATTAAAACAAAGTTGAGGGGTTAAATGGCTATTTCATAAATAGCCAACGGCTATTTTTGACAGCCCAACGGCTATTTTTGACAGTCCAACATTTTTTTTTTTTTAAAAAATTTTAAAAAAAAATAGCCGTTGGGCCCGCTAGGCCGGCTAAGGGACCGGGCCGGTCCCGGTCCGGTCCCGGGCCTGGCGGGCCCAATTATAGGACCGGCCCACGAGACTGGACCAGGCCTACTAAAATCGGACCAAACGGTCCTGGCCCGTTTAGCCGTTTGGCCCGTCTGGCCCGCGGTCCTGGGCCGGTCCCAGGCCTGGACCGGCCCACTTGCCAGGCCTAATCTACACGGACAACTCACGTGCCATAATATAAATATCTGGATCCACACGGCCAACTCACGTGCTATAGTATAATATAAGGATCCGCATGGCCAACTCACGTGCTATAGTATAATATAAGGATCTGCACGGCCAACTCGCGTGCTGCATGGACAACTCACGTGCTATGATATCAATATCTCACAATCAGGCCCTCGGCCTCTCTCAGTCATAAATCTCTCCAGTCTCTCGGGCTCTCATTAATTATGAAATCAGCCCAAACAACAATGATATGATGTATCAATAATAATAACAGAGACTGAGATAAAATGTGCAAGTAAAAACTGAGACTGAGTACATATAGCATTTAGCAGGCAATTCAACAAGTACGCGACCTCTGTGGGTCCCAACAGTACTATCACATAGCCTAAGCATGATTTCTAACATAATTTACAGTCAAATTTTATCAACACATAGAGAGCATATAGCTAACAACAAATTATTCAACTTTACAGTTTTCCGGGACGGACCAAGTCACAATCCCCTCGGTGCACGCCCACACGCCCGTCACTTAGCATGTGCGTCACCTCCAAAATAATCACATGATATCAAAATCCGGGGTTTAATACCCTCAGGACATGATTTAAAACTGTTACTTACTTCAAGCCATGAAACTCTTATTCTGCAACGTCCTTTCCTCGTGAATTGGTCTCCAAACGCCTCGAATCTGGCCATAAATATTTCATTTCAGTCAATAAAATTCATTGGAATTAATTCCATAAGAAATTACTAATTTTTCATAAAAATTCGAAATTTAGCTCAAAAATTGCTCGTGGGGCCCACGTCTCGGAACACGACAAAAGTTACAAAATTCGAAAGCCTATTCAACCACGAGTCTAACCATACAAATTTTACCAAAATCCGACCTCAACTCGACCCCCAAAGCTTCAAATCTTATTTTCAAATCCCTAAGTTCCAACCCCCGATTTACACCTCAAAAACATATAATCTAGTCGGATTATTCAATGATAATTCAATATTATGGATTAAAAATGATCACAAGGGACTTACCTTAAGTTTTCCCGTGAAAACCTTGCTCAAATTCGCCCAACCTGAGCTTAAAATGCCCAAAAATGGCAAAAGCTCGGAACCCCTCTGTTTTTGTACTGTCCAGGGATTTTCGCATCAGCGGCAACTTGGCCGCTTCTGCACCAACCGCATGTGCGGAAAAAGTCCCGCGTTTGCGCCTTTCCCCGCATCTGCGCGCCTGTTTGCGCTCCTGCGCAAGTCGCTTCTGCGTGCGTCCCTCGCACCTGCGACCACTGCCCCATAGTCCATTTGCGCATATGCGCTTGCCAGGCTCGCTTCTGCGAGCTCACACCTGCGATAGAATTTCCGCAGGTGCGATTGCAGCGGAGGGCAAAAACTTCAGCTATTTCTTCTAAGTCTGAATTTGATCCGTTAACCATCTGAAACTCACCCGAGGCGCCCAGGACCTCAACCAAATGTACCAACAAGTCCTAAAACATCATACGAACTTAGTCGAGCCTTCAAATCACATCCAACAACACTAAAACACGAATCACACATAGATTCAAGCCTAATGAACTTTGAAATTTCTAATTTCTACAAATGACTCCGGAACCTATCAAATCACGTCCGATTGACCACAAATTTTGCGCACAAGTCATAAGTGAC
Source organism: Nicotiana tabacum (assembly GCF_000715075.1). Classification (NCBI taxonomy): domain Eukaryota; kingdom Viridiplantae; phylum Streptophyta; class Magnoliopsida; order Solanales; family Solanaceae; genus Nicotiana; species Nicotiana tabacum. The sequence continues at coordinate 7,714,879 of NC_134101.1, read as the reverse complement.
ATAACGGAGGTACTCAAATTTTCAGAATCGGATTTCGACCCCGATATCAAAAAGTCAACCCCCCGGTCAAACTTCTCAAAAATTAAACTTTCGGCATTTCAAGCCTAATTCCTCTACGGACCTTCAAATAATATTCCGGACACGCTCCTAAGCCCAAAATCATCATACGGAGCTATTGGAATCATCAAAATATAAATCCGAGGTCGTTTACACATAGGTCCATATCCGGTCCACTTTTCTAACTTAAATTTTCAATTATGAGACTAAGTGTCTCATTTCACTCCGAGTTCCTTCCGGACCCAAACCAACTAACCCGATAAGTCACAAATTAATTGCAAGACATAAATTGAGCAGTAAATGGGGGAACATGGTTATAGTATTCAAAACGACCGGCCGGGTCGTTACATTCTCCCGCTCTTAAACAAACGTTCGTCCTCGAACGGGTTTAGAACAATACCTGGAGTCTCAAATAAGTGTGGATATTTGCTTAACATCTCCTGCTGAATCTCCCAAGTAGCTTCTCCGACTGGCTGGCCTCTCTACTGCACCTTCACCGAAGCTATGTTCTTTGATCTCAACTTTCGAACCTGCCGATCTAAAATGGCCACCGGCTCCACATCATAAGTCAAATTACCGTCCAACTGCACTGTACTGAAATCCAAAATATGAGACGGATCCCCGACATATTTTCGGAGCATGGATACATGGAACACTGGATGAACACTTGATAGACTGAGTGGCAAGGCAAGTTCATAAGCCACTTCTCCAATTTTCTTAAGTATCTCAAATGGCCCAATATACCGAGGGCTCAACTTGCCCTTCTTCCCGAACCTCAACACACCCTTCATGGGTGAAATCTTGAGTAGAACCTTCTCCCCAACCATGTGAAAAACATCACGAACCTTCCTGTCGGCATAACTCTTCTATCTAGATTGTGTCGTGCGAAGCCGTTCCTGAATTAATTTGACCTTCTCTAAAGCATCCTGAACCAAGTCAGTACCCAATAGTCTAACCTCACCAGGCTCAAACCAACCCACTGGAGACCGACATCGTCTCCCATATAAAGCTTTATACGGAGCCATCTGAATGCTTGACTAGTAGCTATTATTGTAAGCAAACTCTGCGAGTGGCAGAAATTGAACCCAAGAACCCCCAAAATCAATGACACAAGCGCGTAGTATCCTCCAATATCTAAATAGTGCGCTCGAACTGTCCGTCCGTCTGAGGGTGAAATGTTGTACTCAACTGAACCTGTGTGCCCAATTCTCGCTGCACTGCCCTCCAAAACTGTGAGGTAAACTGCGTACCCCGATCTGAAATAATGGACACCGGCACACCGTGTAGGCGAACAATCTCGCGAATATAAATCCCAGCCAACCGCTCCGAAGAATAATTAGTACCGACTGGAATAAAATGCACAGATTTGGTCAACCAATCTACTATCACCAAAATAGCATCAAACTTTCTCAAAGTCCGTGGGAGTCCAAATACGAAGTCCATGGTAATACTCTCCCACTTCCACTCCGGAATTTCAAGTCTTTGTAGCAATCCGCCCGGTCTCTGGTGCTCGTACTTTACCTGTTGACAATTTAAACACCAAGATACAAACCTAACTATATCTTTCTTCATCCGCCTCCACCAATAGTGTTGTCTCAAATCCTTATACATCTTCGCGGTGCCTGGATGAATAGAGTACCGCGAACTGTGAGCTTTCTGGAGAATCAGCCCACGCAAACCATCTACATTAGGTACACATAGTCTGCCTTGCATCCGTAATACACCGTCATACCCAATAGTGACTTCCTTAGCATCACCATGCTGAACCGTGTCCTTAAGGACAAGCATATGTGGATCATCATACTGGCGTTCTCTGATGCAATCATATAAAGAAGATCGAGAAACCACACAGGCCAAAACTCGATTCGGCTCGGAAACATCCAATCTAACAAACTAATTAACCAAGGCCTGAACCTTCAAGGCTAAAGGCCTATCTTTTACCGGTAAGTATGCTAAGCTGCCCAAACTTTCTGCCTTATGACTCAAGGCATCGGCCACCACATTGGCCTTTCCGGGATGATAGAGAATGGTGATATCATAATCCTTAAGCAACTCCAAACACCTTCGCTGCCGCAAGTTAAGATCCTTCTGTTTAAACAAATGTTATAGACTCCGATGATCAGTATACACCTCACACTGGACACCGTACAAGTAATGCCGCCAAATTTTCAAGGCATGAACAATAGCTGCTAACTCAAGATCGTGGACTAGATAATTCTTCTCATGTACCTTTAGTTGTCTGGACGCATAGGCAATCACCCTACCGTCTTGCATAAGTACTGCGCCGAGACCAATCCGCGACGCATCATAATACATAGTATAAGACTCTGAACCTGTAGGCAACACTAATACTGGAGTTGTAGCCAAAGCTGTCTTGATCTTCTGAAAGCTCTTTTCACATTCATCCAACCACCTGAACGGAGCACCTTTCTGGGTCAATTTAGTCATAGGCGATGCAATAGATGAGAAACTCTCCACGAAACGACGATAATAACTGGCCAAGCCGAGAAAACTCCAAATCTCAGTAACTGAGGATGGTCTGGGCCAATTCTGAACTGCCTTTATTTTCTTCGGATCCACCTTAATACCTTCACCGGACACTATATGTCCCAAGAATGCCACTGAACTAAGCCAGAACTCACACTTAGAGAATTTGGCATAAAGTTCCTCCTCTCTTAGCCTTTGTAATACAATACCCAAGTGTTGTGCATGCTCCTCCTGGCTACGTGAGTACACCAGAATATCATCAATGAATACCACGATAAATAAATCAAGATATGGCTGAAATACACTATTCATCAAATGCATAAATGCTGTTGGGGCATTGGTTTGCCCAAAAGACATCACAAGAAATTCATAGTGGCCATAACGAGTCCTGAATACTGTCTTTAGAATATCCGAATCCCGAATTTTTAATTGGTGATACCCAGACCTCAAATCAATTTTGGAGAACACCCTCGCTCCCTGAAGCTGGTCAAATAAATCATCAATACGCGCCAATGGATATTTATTCTTAATTGTAACTTTGTTCAACTGCCTATAATCAATGCACATCCGCATAGTACCGTCTTTCTTTTTCACAAACAGAACTGGTGCACCCCAAGGTGACACACTAGGCCTAATAAACCCCTTATCAAGAAGTTCCTGAAGTTGCTCTTTCAATTCTTTTAACTCAGCCGGTGCCATACGATACGGAGGAATAGAAATTGGTTGAGTGCCCTGTACCAAGTCAATATTGAAATCAATATCCCTGTCGGGTGGCATACCCGGCAAGTTTGCAGGAAATACATCCGAAAAGTCTCGCACGACCGGTACTGAATCAATAATAGGAGCATCTGCATCAACATCTCTCACAAAGGCCAAATATGACAAGCATCCCTTTCCAACCATACGTTGGGCCTTTAAATAAGAAATTACCCAACTAGGAACAAGATCTAGAGAACCCCTCCATTCAACCTTTGGCAACCCCGGCATCGTCAACGTCATAATTTTTGCGTGACAGTCCAGAACAGCATGACATGGAGACAACCAATCCATACCCAGGATTACATCGAAATCAACCATACCGAGTAATAAGAGATCAACTCTAGTCTCTAGTTCCCCAATAGTTACCACACACGACTGATACACACGATCCACAGTAATAATATCGCCAACCGGTGTAGATACACAAACAGGTGAAACTAAGGACTCACAAGGAATATCCAGATAATGAGCAAAATATGATAATACATATGAATAAGTGGAACCAGGGTCAAATAATATAGAAGCCTCCCTGTGGCACACTGAAACAATACATGTGATCACTGCATCTGAGGCAACAGCATCTGGCCTAGCAGGAAAAGCATAGAATCGAGCCTGCCCACCACCTGATCGGCCTCCCCCTCTTGGGCGACCCCTAGCTGCCTGACCCCCACCCTGAGCTGGCTGGGCGGTTGGTCTAACTGATGGTACTGGTGTCGTTGGTCGAGAACCCTGCTGTGGAGCCCCGCTCAACAGCCTAGGACACTCTCTCTTGAAGTGACCAAATTCTCCGCACTCGAAATAACCCCTCCTCTGACGGAACTGCTGCTCCTGATAACCTGAGGAATAACGTGCAGAAGCCTGTGCGGATGAGGCATGATGAGAACTCTGCACTGGTAGTGCACTGAATGAAGATTGGCCTGAGTGAGCACTGTAAGAACCGTGGCTAGCTGATGCACCACGATGAGCTGGACGACCCGTCTGAGCATGTCTGTATGAACAACCCCTACCACGGTGAAACTGACCCCCTGAAGGAACACTGTTGTAATCACCCGAACCACGAGGCCTCTTAGCCTCTCTCTCTCTCTCCACGTTCCTGGCTATGAACCATCTCTATCTGCCGAGCAATGTCCACTACCTCATTAAAAGTTGCACGAAATACTCTCTCCCTAGTCATAAGTAACCGCAGCTGATATGTGAGGCCATCAATAAACCTCCTAATCCTCTCCCTATCAGTGGGAACCAACCAGACTGCGTGATGAGCCAACTCAGAAAATCTCATCTCGTACCGCGTCACGGACATATCACCCTAGCGAAGCTGCTCAAACTGTCTGCGCAGCTCTTCTCTACAGGACTGAGGTACGAACTTCTCCAAAAAGACCACGGAGAGCTGATGCCAAGTAAGGGGTGCTGTGCCAACAGGCCTACGTCTCTCGTAAGTCTCCCACCATCTGAGTGCAGACCCAGAAAACTGAAAAGTAGTGAATGAGACCCCACTGGTCTTCAGAATACCCGCTGTCTGAAGCATCCGTTGACACCTATCCAGAAAATCCTGAGCATCCTCTGATTCAGTACCGCTAAATGGTGGACGTCGAAGCCTCTCAAATCTCTCAAGTCTCCTCTGCTCATTATCTGCCATAACAGGAACTACCGGGGTTTGAGCAGCTACAACTGACTGGGCTGGTAGCGCTCCCGGTATCTGAAGTCCCTGTACTACTTGATCTGGAGTACGGGCAACAGGGGTGTAAGTACCTCCCCCCAGCCTGAGAAGTGGCAGGTGCGGCTTGAGCCGAAACCACCTGAGCAAAACCAGTGCAGGCTGCCAATATCTGGGCCAAAGTCTCCTGAATGCTTGCAATCTCAATGGGCACAACTGGTGCCTGAGCTGATCCTGTCGGCTCAACCATATATGGAATCTGCTCCTGAGCTGGAATAACTGGTGGTACTATAGGTGCTGTTCCAACTATGGTACGAGCTACACCTCAACCTCTAACTCGGCCCCAGCCTCTACCACGGCCTCGGCCTCTCGCGACCCTAATTGGTGGCACTGGTGGCTGACCGTCCGATCCGGTAGTACGTGTCCTCACCATCTGTGAGAGAATAGAAAAGCAGAAATTAGTTTCCAGAATCAACAAATTTGAATAACAGAATACAATAAAGTAAAATTTTCCTACGGGTTCTGCAGCCTCTCGAAGATAAGTACAGACGTCTCCGTACCGATCCGCAAGACTCTACTAAACCTGCTCATGACTCGTGAGATCTATGTTACCTAGAGCTCTAATACCAACTTGTCATGACCCAAAATCCAATCTGTCGTGATGGTGCATATCTCGATACTAGGCAAGCCAAAAATCTCAATAAAATAAAACTTCTCTTTAAGGTTGAAAATATAATATTTAAATACAATACAAACACTCCCCAAAATTTGGTGTCACTGAGTACATGAGTATCTAATATGAATACAAGTCTGGAAAATATAGTCTATAATAGTCTAAGACCAAATACAGTAAACAAAGAGATAGAGAAGGAGAGACAAGGTCTGCGGAATACGGCAGCTACCTCAAAAATCTCCTGAAAATCAACCATTCAAAAGGATCAACACCCGCTATGTCCGGGAACACCTGGATCTGCACATGAAGTGCAGGGTGTAGTATAAGTACAACTAACTCAGCAAGTAACAATAATAAATAAGGAACTGAAGATAGTAATGAGCTATACAGTTATGGTTCATTTCCAGTAATTCCAGCAAAGAATAGACATGCTATCAAATCTGGCAGTTTAATGTCAAATAAATTTTTATACGGTTCATGTTCATGTAATTCGTAAATCAACAATCTTTCAGAGATTTTACAATAATGACAGATAGCAACTAAGTGCAACAACAAATGCAAATCAGGTACAACTTCTTAGGACAACAATCACTCACTGGGCTCCCAACCCTCATCATTCCCTGGGCTCCCAACCCTTATCACTCACTCTCAAAAGGTACCCGCGCTCACTGGGGGTGTACAGACTCCAGAGGAGCTCCTACAGCCCAAGCGCTGTAAACTGCACGGACATCTCACGTGCCATAATATAAATATCTGGATCCGCACGACCAACTCACGTGCTATAGTATAATATAAGGATTCGCACGGCCAACTCACGTGTTGCACGGCCAACTCACGTGTTGCACGGCCAACTCACGTGCTACTATAGTATAATATAAGGATCTGCACGGCCAACTCACGTGCTGCACGTACAACTCACGTGCCATAGTATCAATATCTCACAATCAGGCCCTCGGCCTCACTCAGTCATAAATCTCTCCAGTCTCTCGGGCTCTCAATAATCATGAAATCAGCCCAAACAACAATGATATGATGTATCAATAATAATAACAGAGACTGAGATAAAATGTGCAAGTAAAAACTGAGACTGAGTACATATAGCATTTAGCAGGCAATTCAACAAGTACGCGACCTCTGTGGGTCCCAACAGTACTGTCACATAGCCTAAGCATGATTTCTAACATGATTTACAGTCAAATTTTATCAACACATAGAGCTCATATAGCTAACAACAAATCATCCAACTTTACAGTTTTCCGGGACGGACCAAGTCACAATCCCCTCGGTGCACGTCCACATGCCCGTCACCTAGCATGTGCGTCACCTCCAAAATAATCACATGATACCAAAATCCAGGGTTTAATACCCTCAGGACATGATTTAAAACTGTTACTTACTTCAAGCCGTGAAATTCTTATTCTGCAATGTCCTTTCCTCGTGAATTGTTCTCCAAATGCCTCGAATCTGGCCATAAATATTTTGTTTCAGTCAATAAAATTAATTGGAATTAATTCCATAAGAAATTACTAATATTTCATAAAAATTCAAAAATTAGCTCAAAAATCGTCCATGGGGCCCACGTCTGGGAACCCGACAAAAAATACAAAATCTGAAAGCCTATTCAACCACGAGTCTAATCATACAAATTTTACCAAAATCCGACCTCAACTCGACCCCCAAAGCTTCAAATCTTATTTTCAAATCCCTAAGTCCCAACCCCCGATTTACACCTCAAAAACATGTAATCTAGTCGGATTATTCGATGATAATTCAATATTATGGAGTATAAATGATCACAAGGGACTTACCTCAAGTTTTCCCGTGAAAACCTTTCTCAAAATCGCCCAACCCGAGCTTAAAATGCCCAAAAAGGGCAAAATCTCGGAACCCCTCTGTTTTTGTACTGTCCAGGGATTTTCGCATCTGCGGCAACTTGGCCGCTTCTGTTCCAACCGCATGTGCGGAAAAAGTCCCGCGTCTGCGACTTTGTCCGCATCTGTGCACCTGTTTGCGCTCCTGCGCATGCCGCTTCTGCGCGCATCCCTCCGCATCTGCGCTCACGCAGGTGTGGAATTTCCCTCGCACCTGCGACCACTTCCCCATAGTCCATTTGGGCATCTGCGCTTGCCAGGCTCTCTTCTGCGAGCTCGCACCTTCGATAGAATTTCCGCAGGTGCGATTGCAGCAGAGGGCAAAAACTTCAGCTATTTCTTCTAAGTCATAATTTGATCCGTTAACCATCCAAAACTCACCCGAGGCCCCCGGGACCACAGCCAAATGTACCAACAAGTCCTAAAACATCATACGAACTTAGTCGAGCATTCAAATCACATCCAACAACACTAAAACACGAATCACACATAGATTCAAGCCTGATGAACTTTGAAATTTCTAATTTCTACAAATAACTCCGGAACCTATCAAATCACGTCCGATTGACCACAAATTTTGCGCACAAGTCATAAATGACATAACGGAGGTACTCAAATTTTTAGAATCGGATTTCGACCCCAATATCAAAAATTCAACCCCCCGGTCAAACTTCTCAAAAATTAAACTTTCGGCATTTCAAGCCTAATTCCTCTACGGACCTTCAAATAATATTCTGGACACGCTCCTAATCCCAAAATCACCATATGGAGCTATTGGAATCATCAAAATACAAATCCGAGGTCATTTACACATACGTCCATATCCGGTCCACTAATCTAACTTAAATTTTTAATTATGAGACTAAGTATTTCATTTCACTCTGAGTTCCTTCCGGACCCGAACCAACTAACCCGATAAGTCATAAATTAATTGCAAGACATAAATTGAGCAGTAAATGGGGGAACGGAGTTATAATATTCAAAACGACCGGTCGGGTCGTTACAACAACGAAATTGAAAACATACCATTAGGAGAGGTTACAACGAATAGGAATAACTTGATGAAATACCACAAGTTCCACTACAAAACCACTGAGGTCATAGGCAACAATACAATGTGCCTCCACCTCCCCCCCCACCTCCACAACCACAAAAGACGCAACATCGGATTTTTCCTAATAAAGGATATGCAAAAGCCATAGTCCCGCCTCACATTAGGGCGGAAAACTTTCAAATTACTAATGTGACACTCACTTTGCTCGAGCAATGAGGCTATTTCACCTGGACGCCGACTCAAAATGCTTACAAGAATTTGAAAGGTTTTGTGGATACGTGTTGGGGAAACAAGCAAACAAATGTTTCGGAAAATGCTTTGCGGTAAAGGCTTTTTCCCGTCTCACTAAGGGGTAAGATTTGGATTAGTTAGAATGATTGCCTAATAATTCTATTCATACATGGGATGACTTGGCGACGAAGTTTGTTTCGAAGTTCTTCTCTCCCGGGCATATGTCAACTCTACGGGATGAAATATTGGCTTTAAAATAAAAGCCCAATGAACCTTTGCGTGAAATTTGGGAGCGGTATCGTACAATGGTGAAGGAGTGTCCGAACAAAGATATGATCGATAACATGATCCAACGAACATTTTACCGTGGTATCAATACCATGAATCAATGTGTGGTCAATCAATTAGTCGGAGACAATTTTATGACAACACCTTATGCGGAGGCATGTGAGATTCTTGATGAGATGGAGGAAACTTCTTCGGCTTGGCAATCTTGAGCTAATTTTCCCCAAGGCAATCCCAATATGATCCATCTTCATAAAGAATTGCAAGACCATGGGCAAGTTATTGCTGAATTGCCCACAACCATGACTCAACTTGTTAAGGCTCAACCTCATCAAACTCAAGCTCCTAATAAAGTTCATGCTATGGAAGGAGTGAATGTCTTGGCCAAAAATAAGAGGACTAAAGGTCCCCAATTTCAATCCTGGGTAGAGCATTATGCACATGATGATGGTAGCTATAACCAAAATGACTCTTATCAAGAGCAATAATAAGAGGTACAAATTGTGAATAATTACCAACGGCAACAGAGCAATTTTCAAGGCTCAAATCAAAATCAATGGTGTTCCCAAAATAACCAAGGCAATTGAGGTTCTAAAAACAAAGGAAATTAGTATAACAACAACAACAACAACAACAATAATAACCAAGGAAATTGGAGAGTCAAAAATCAAGGAAATTGGGGAAACAATAATAATCATACAAATTGAAGTTCGGGTTTTCCAAAACCCTCAATGTACCAACAACCAAGTAGCCCACCTCTTTATACTTCCCACGGTTCAAGTTCTTCAAGCAATGAAATGGGTCGTATTGAGAACATGTTCAAGCAAATGATGGAAAAGAATGCGGATTTGGATTCCCAACTTGCCTCACATACCACATCAATCCGTAATCTTAAAGTTCAAATGTGGAAAATTTCTCAAGCTTTTAATACTCTTCCTAAGGGTGCATTACCAAGTGACACGGTAATGAACCCGAAGGGTGGTAATAATATGGGCATGCTATGGCGATTATCACAAGAAGTGGAAGAGGCAGGAATGCACCCACCTCAAATGAAAAACAACATATGTATGATGAACAAGTGATACAATAGGAGGAGATCCCTCAAAATGATGTTCAAGTGCATGATGATGTTCAGATTGATATTGATGATAGTATGGACGAGACCCGAGAAGAGGTGAACCCATCTAGGGAACACATCATTGACATACTAGATTCGGTAGTGCAAAAGGCTAAGGAACCCTTGCCAAAGCCCCAACCTCCTTACCCTCAAAGGCTTACAAAGAAAAATGGTGAAAATCAATTCAATAAGTTCATTCAAATAATGAAAGGTCTCTCTATTAATGTTCCATTGATGGAAGCTTTGGAACAAATTCTCAGTTATGCCAAGTTTATGAAAGATCTTGTGACCAAGAAGAGGTCGATGAATTTTGAAATAATCAAGGTCACTCATCAAGTGAGTGCAATTGTTTATTCCATAGATCCTAAGTTAGAGGATCCCGGTACTTTTACAATTCCTTGTACTATTAAAAGTGCCGATTTTGCTAAAGCTCTTTCTAATCTTGAGGCGAGTATCAATTTGATGCCCTATTTGGTGTTCAAAACTTTGGGGATTGGAAAACCAAGACCCACTTCTATGAGGTTGTAAATGGCCGATTGCATAATAAAGCGACCGTTGGGAGTGATTGAGGATGTATTGGTCCGAGTTGATAAATTTATTCTTCCAGCGAACTTTGTGATTCTAGATTGTGAGGTTGATTATGAGGTGACTATCATTATTGGGAGGTCTTTACTTGCTACGAGTAAGTCCCTTTGTGATGTTGATGCCGGAGAACTCACTTTCCGGGTTGGTGATGAATTAGTGGTATTCCATATGTGCAAGTCCATGCATCAATCAAATAGCAATGAGTTGTGCTCTTTTGTGGACTTGGTGACCGATGCCATTATTGATGGAACAAGTGCTACAATCGATGTTGGTGACATGTTGGTTTCACGACCCGAAATTCCCACCTTCGGAACCGTGATAGCGCCTAACATTTCACTTTCTAGGCAAGCCAACGTCAGAATATAATTAGCCATTTTAACAAAATTGTAAATTTTTTAATAACAAGGAAACAGATGCGGAAATAAAGTCTGAAGTAAAATGAATAATCCATAATAATCGCAATATTTAAATACCATCCCAGAACTGGAGTCACAAGTGCACGAGCTTCTAGAATGATACAAATAAGGGTCTGAATAAAATAAAGCTATCTGAAAGAAAACACACAGCTAAAATAAAGTAGACGGGGACTTCAGAACTGCGGATGTTGTGCAGTTATACCTCAAGCCTCCTCTGGGAAGCTGAAATCCGAGCAAGTCTATGGTACGCCACTGGGACCAACTCTGAAATATGTACAAGAAGTGCAGAGTGTAGTATCAGTACAACCGACCCCATGTACTGGTGTGTGCCGAGCCTAACTTCGACGAAGTAGTGACGAGGCTAAGGTAGGTCACTTACATTAACATGTACGCAATAATAGTAATAACAACAATAATATAAATAAATTAGGTAACATATTTTTAACAGTTGAAGCCAACTCAGCAGTCATAACCAATTATTATTTCAATCAATTTCTGTTGCAGCGTGCAACCTGATCCCACAACATATTCATATTCAATTTTGTTGCGGCGTGCAACCCGATCCCATTATATCTTTTCAATCAATTCTGTTGCGGCGTGCAACCCGCTCCTCTAATATATTCATTTCAATCAATTCTGTTGCGACGTGAAATTCGTTACTCCAATATATTCACTTTCATTTTCGTTGCGGAGTGCAACCCGTTCCTCCAATATATTGATTTACCAATTCTTATAAAAGAAATTACTACAATAAATGCAACAATTAATATAAAATTATAAGACAACAAGCATACAATAATTATAATTTATTAGAAATAAGTGATAACAAGTAGCAATTAATTGTTGAAATTAAGGATGTAATAGGCATTTTAATAATTAGTATGCTAAACGTCAAGTGGCAATCAAGTCATATAAATCAAATAAGCATGTACCAATTATAGCATGGATTCAAGGCATGATATTGATCAAAGAACACGAGAGAAATAATTAATATAGTAATTAATTCATGATTTTTAAAAAATTATGATTTTTCAAGTAATTATGCAAACAATTAATTTGATGATGCATAAACACTCGTCACCTCGCCTATACGTCATTCACATGCATTTCACATAATAATTCATTTAAAGGTTCTATTCCCTCAAGTCAAGGTTAACCACGACACTTACCTCGCTTTGCAACCAAATTCAAGAATCCAATAAACCTTTTCCTCGCGAATTCGTATCTGAAATCCTCAAATCTAGTCATAAACAATTCAATATACTCAATATAAATCGTAGGAATTAATTCCATATGAATTTACTAATTTTCTGGATTAAAATCCAAAATTTATCTTAAAATTCATCAGTGAGACTCACATCTCGAATCTCAAAAAAATTTAAGAAATCCGAACACCCGTTCCAAGACGAGTCCAACCATACAAAAATTATTAAATTCCGATGTCAAATGGACATTCAAATCTTAAATTTTCATTTTTGGAAAGTTTTACAAAAATTCCAATTTCTCCCATCTAAATCCGAAATAAATGATGAATATAGACTTAGATTTATGAAATATAACCACTATATGATAAAGAACACTTACCCAGTTCGAAATCATGATAAACCCCTTTGAAATCGCTAAACCGAGTTCTAATTGAAGGTTTGTGAAAAATGGAAAACATCCCGTTTTGGTTCTGTTTTAAGGTCTGGGCGTCAGGCCTTCTTCGCGTTCACGAAGGGCTTGTCGCATTTGCGATGAGCAGCAGCCCGAGTGGCTTTCGCATTCGCGAGTCCTCCTGCGCGTTCGCGAGCTAATGCTTGCGTTCGCGTAGAAGAACGACTGACCCTTCCCCCCAGGTCCCTAAAGCTTGGCGTTCACGAGAAGCTGGTTGCGTTCGCGAAGGGTAAGACCCCCATTGCTTCACGTTCGCGACCCTACTACCGCATTCGCGATTAAGAAAATCACCCTACCTCAGTTTACTCTTCACGTTCGTGAGAGTACCTTCGCGAACGCGAAGAAGAACACACCAGATATCAGCTGAAGCCAAAAACCAGATTTTTCTAAGTTTCAAAACAGCTGTAACCTATCCGAAACTCGCCCGAGCCCTCGGGGATCCAAACCAATTATGCACACAAGTCCAAAAACCTCATACGAACTCACTCGCGCAAATAAAACACCAAAATAACGCCTAGAACTACGAATCAGATACCAAATCAAATGAAATTTTCAAGAAAATTTTAAAACTTCTATTTTTACAACCAAACGTCCGAATTATGCCAAATCACCTTCGTTTCTCACCACATTCGATAGACAAGTCATAAATGACATAACAGACCTATGAAAATTTTTAGATGTCAAATCCGACCCCGATATCAATAAAAGTCAATTTGTGGTCAAACTTTGAAATCTTTAAGTCTTTAGGCTTCTAGTTTTCGCCAACTAGCGATATTTCAAACTAGGGACCTCCAAATTAAATTTCGGGCATACGCCCAAGTCCCAAATCATGATACAGACCTACCGAAACTATCAAAACATTGATCCGAGTCTGTTTGCTCAAAATGTTGACCAAAGTCAACTCAATTGAGTTTTAAGGCTCTATTTCACATTTTAATCTCTTTTTCATATAAAAACTTTTCGGAAAATTATACGGACTGCGCACGCAAGTCGAGGAATGATGAATAGTGCTTTTCAAGGTCTTAGAACACAAAATTAATTATTAAATTAAAAAATGACCTTTTGGGTCATCACATTCTCCACCTCTAAAACAAACGTTCGTCCTCGAACGGAATTAGAAAAAGTACCTGAGTTGGTAAAAAGGTGTGGATATTTACTCCGCATGTCCGACTCGAACTCCCAGGTAGATGCTTCTACTGGCTGACCTTTCCATTGTACCTGAACTAAAGGATAACTCTTAGACCTCAATTGTCGGACCTGCCGGGCTAGAATAGCTATCGGCTCCTCTTCGTAAGTCAAATCCTTGTCCAATTGGACTGAGCTGAAAGCTAACACATGGGACGGATCACCATGATATTTTGGGAGCATAGACACATGGAACACCGGATGAACCACTGATAAACTAGGTGGCAATGCAAGCCTGTAGGCTACTTCGCCCACCCTTTCAAGAATTTCGAAGGGTCTTATATACCTAGGGCTCAACTTGCCCTTCTTTCCAAACCTCATTACACCTTTCATAGGTGAAACCTGGAGCAATACTCTTTATCTAACCATGAATGCAATATCACGAACTTTACAGTCGGCAAATCTCTTTTGCCTAGACTAGTTATGCGAAGTCGATCCTGAATAATTTTGACCTTATCCAAGGAATCCTGTACCAAATCGGTACCCAATAACCGAGCCTCTCCCGGTTCAAACCAGCCAACTGGAGAACGACACCGTCTTCCGTATAATGCCTCATATGGAGCCATCTCAATGCTTGACTGGTAGCTATTATTATAGGCAAACCCCGCAAGTGGCAAGAATTGGTCCCAAGAACCTCCAAAGTCTATAACACAAGCGCGAAGCATATCTTCCAATATCGGAATAGTGCGCTCTGACTGTCCATCTGTTTGTGTATGAAATGTTGTACTCAACTCAACCTGCATGCCTAACTCACATTGTACAGCCCTCTAGAAGTGTGAGGTAAAATGCCTACCTCGATCTGAAATAATAGACACTGGCACACCGTGAAGGCGGACAATCTCACGAATGTAAATTTCAGCTAACTGCTCTGAAGAATAGGTAACTGCCACTTGAATGAAATGTGTTGACTCGGTCAACCTGTCCACAATGACCCAAACTGTGTCAAATTTTTTCTGAGTCCGTGGGAGTCCAACAAAAAAATCCATAGTGATACACTCCCACTTCCACTCAAAAATTTCTAACTTCTGAAGCACACCACCATGTCTCTGATGCTCGTACTTGACTTGCTGACAATTTAGACATTGAGCTACATGTGCAACTACATCCTTCTTCATTCTCCTTCACTAGTAATATTGCCATAAATCTCGATACATTTTGGCAGCACTTGGATGAATAGAATACCTGGAACTGTGTGCCTCTTCAAGAATTAATTCATGAAGCCCGTCAACATTAGGCACACAAATACGACCCTGCATTCACAGAACTCCATCTTCCCCCACAGCAACCTATTTGGCATCACCGTGTCGCGCCGTGTCCTTATGGATAAGTAAATGAGGATCATCATATTGTCGCTCTCTGATGCGCTCATATAATGAAGACCGAGCGACTGTGCAAGCTAGAACCTGACTGGGTTCTGAATTATCTAACCTCACGAACTGATCAGCCAAAGTCTGAACATCTGCATCTTATGACCTCTCACCAATCGGAATATGCGCAAGACTTTCCATACTCACATCATTTCTACTCAAAGCATCGGCCACCACATTGGCCTTTCCAGGGTGATACAAAATAGTGATATCACAGTCTTTAAACAACTCCAACCATCTTCTCTGCCTCAAATTAAGATCTTTTTGTTTGAACAGATACTGAAAGCTATGATGATCGGTAAATACCTCACACGAGACACCGTAGAGGTAATGCCTCCAAATCTTCAGCACATGAACAATGGCTGCCAATTCTAAGTCATGAACATGATAATTCTTCTCGTGAGCTTTCAATTGTCGCGATGCGTATGCAATTACCCTACCATCTTGCATTAATACTACACCAAGCCTAATGTGAGATGCATCACAATATACCGTATAAGATCCTGAAATGGTGGGTAATACCAATACTAACGCCGTAATCAGAGCAGTCTTGAGCTTCTGAAAGCTCAACTCACACTCGTCTGACCATCTGAATGGGGCACCTTTCTGGGTCAGTCTGGTCAATGGGCTTGCTATAGATGAAAACCCTTCCACGAACCGACGATAATAACCTGCCAAACCCAGGAAACTCCGGATCTCTATAATTGAAGTAGGCCTAGGCCAATTCTGAACAACCTCAATCTTCTTAAGATCCACCTTTATGCCTTCTGCCGATACAACATGCCCCAAAAATGCAACTGAGTCTAACCAAAATTCACATTTTGAAAATTTGGCGTATAACTGATTATTTTTCAAAGTCTGGAGCACACTCTAAAGATGTTGCCCATGCTCCTCTCGACTGCTGGAGTAAATCAAGATATCATCAATGAACACAACCACAAAGGAATCCAAATAAGGCTTGAACACCCGATTCATCAAATCCATAAATGCTGCTGGAGCATTTGTCTGCCCAAATGACATCACCAAGAATTCGTAATGCCTATACCGAGTCCAAAAAGCTGTCTTAGGGACATCAGATGCCCTAATCTTCAACTGATGGTAACCAGACCTGAAGTCGATCTTTGAAAACACCTTGGCACCCTGAAGCTGATTGAATAAGTCATCAATTCTTGGTAGTGGATACTTGTTCTTGATAGTAGCATTGTTCAACTGCCGATAATCTATACACATTCGCATTGAACCATCTTTCTTCTTTACAAATAATACTGGTGCACCCTAGGGCGAGACACTGGGTCTAATGAATCCATGATCAAGCAAGTCTTGTAACTGCTCCTTCAATTCTTTCAACTCCGGCGGGGCCATACGGTATGGTGGGACAGAAATAGGATGAGTGCCCGGAGCTAAATCAATATATAAGTCCATATCTCTGTCGGGTGGCATCTCCGGCAAATCTGCAGGAAATACTTCTGGAAATTCACGAACAACTGGTACTAAGTCCATAGAAGGAACATCCGCAGTGGGATCGCGAATATAAGCCAAATAGGCTAGACACCCTTTATCGACCACACACCGATCCTTCATATAAGAAATAACCATGCTGGTAGAATGACCAGGAGTTCCTTTCCACTCTAACCAAGGTAACCTCGGAATGGCTAGGGTCACCGTCTTGGCATGACAATCCAATATAGCATGATAAGGTGACAGCCAATCCATACCCAAGATAACATCAAAATCTACCATATCAAGAAGTATAAGATCTACACTAGTCTCAAGACTACCAATAGTAACCACACACGAATGATAGACATGGTCTACTACAACAGAGTCTCCCACCGATGTAGATACACACACAGAAGCACTCAGAGAATCACGAGGCATAACCAAATATGAAGCAAAATAGGAGGATACATATGAATAAGTAGATCCTGGATCAAATAGAACCGAAGTATCTCTATGGAAAACTGGAATAATACCTGTGATCACAGCATCAGATGACTCGGCCTCAGGCCTAGCTGGAAAAGCATAAAATCGGGATTGGGTCCCACCACTCTGAACTGCGTCCCTAGGACGGCCTATAACTAGCTGGCCTCCACCTCTAATAGTCTGACCTCCACCTCTAATGGCCTGACCTCCACCTCTAGCTGCATGACCCCTACCTCTAGCGGGCTGAGCAGGCGGTGAAGCAATCGGTGCCGGTATGATGGCACGAGAATCCTGTCGAGATCTATTACTCTACAAACTAGGGGCAATACCTCCTGATGTGACCAATGTTCCCACACTCATAACACCCATCTTGTTGTCGTGGCTTCTGAAGCTGAAGTTGACCCGAACGGGCCGGATAACCACTGTAGTGACTCTTGAGTGGTGGTGCACTGATAGGAGCTGAATGTGCACTAAATGTTGGCTGCCCAGAGTAAGGTATAATAGGACTGTGACTCCCTAAAGCACCGGGAGATTCCTGAAGTGCTGAATGAAATGGTCTGGGAGGATGACCTCTACCAAAATTACCCCTGCCTCCAGACGAGGCACCACTGAAACCACCGAACTGACGAGGCCTCTTATCAGACCTCTGCCCTCTCTCCTTTGCAAGAACCATCTTGATCCTCCTCGTGACATTAGCAGCCGCCTGAAAGGAAATCTCACTTTCGGCCTCCTTGGCTATCTGAAGCCTGATAGGGTGAGTGAGTCCCTCAATAAACCTCCTCACTCTCTCTCCCTCAGTAGGCAGTAAAAGGAGAGCATGACGGGCTAAATCCACAAAACGGGATTCATACTGAGTAACAGTCATACTGCCCTGCTGTAGACGCTCAAATTGCCTGCGATAATCCTCTCTCAATATGATAGGGAGGAACTTCTCTAGAAATAGCCGTGAAAACTGTTCCCAGGTCAATGCAGGCGATCCAAGTGGTCTGGTCAATGTATAATCTCTCCACCACGTCTTGGCAGAACACGTCATCTGAAATAAAGCAAAATCGACCCCATTGGTCTCAACTATACCCATGTTCCGCAGCATCTCATGGCAGCGGTCAAGATAATCCTGTGGGTCCTCAGAAGGTGTACCACTAAAGTGAACTGGAAAGAGCTTGGTAAACTTATCCAGTCTCAATAAGGCCTCAAAAGACATGGCGGGCCTATCACCGGTCTGTGCCGCAACAACTGGCTGAACTACCCCAACTGGCGGGGCTACTAGAGCCTGATTCTGGGGAGCCACTTGCTCTAAAGCGGGAGTAGTGGGAGTTCGTGCTCCTCCCCCAGTCTGTGAGACGGCTGGTGCTATTGGAAATGTACCATTCTGGGCCATGCCCTCCATAAGACTTACCAAATGGACTAGAGCGTCCTGAAGCACTGGAGTAGCTATGAATCCTTCCGGGACCTGAACTGGTCCAACTGGTAAAGTCTGAACTACAACCTCCTCCTAAAGATCCACCTGAGGTTCTACAACAGGTGCGGTGGCTCGAGCTTTAGACTGAGCTCTGCCTCTGCCTCGTCCTCTAGCACGACCTCGGCTTCAACCTCTACCCCTGGCCATAGTTGCCACCGGGGGCTCTGGTCCCTATCCGTCGGTAGATGTATTAAGTGTTCTTGCCATCTGTGAGAGAATAAGAATAGAATGGTTCAATTATCGATGATAGAATAAAATCGCATGACAGGATAAGAAAGAAGTGATATTGTTCCTAAACTTCATAGCCTCTGAAAGATAAGTTCAGACGTCTCCGTACCGATCCTTCAGACTCTACTAAGTTCGCTCGTGAATCGTGAGACCTATGTAACCTAGTGCTCTGATACCAACTGTCACGACCCGAAATTCCCACCTTCGGAACAGTGATGGAGCCTAACATTTCACTTGCAAGACAAGCCAACGTTAGAATATAATTAGCCATTTTAAGAAAATTGTAAATTTTTTAATAAAAAGGAAACAAATGCAAAAATAAAGTCTAAAGTAAAGTGAATAATCCATAATAATCACGATATCTAAATACCATCCCAGAACTGGAGTCACAAGTGCACGAGCTTCTAGAATGATACAAATAAGGGTCTGAATAAAATAAAGTTGTCTAAAAGCAAACACAGAGCTAAAATAAAGTAGACGACGACTTCAGAACAGCAGACGTTGTGCAGTTATACCTCAAGTCTCCTCTGGGTAGCTGAAATCCGAGCAAGTCTATGGTACGCGACTGGAACCAACTCCAAAATCTGCACAAGAAGTTCAGAGTGTAGTATCAGTACAACCGACCCCATGTACTGGTAAGTGCCGAGCCTAACCTCGACGAAGTAGTGATGAGGCTAAGGCAGGTCACTTATATTAACCTGTACGCAATAATAGTAATAACAACAATAATAGAAATAAATCAGGTAACTCATTTTTAACAGTTGAAGCCAACTCAACCATCATAACCAATTATTATTTCAATCAATTTCCGTTGCGGCGTGCAACCCAGTCCCATTATATCTTTTCAATCAATTCTGTTGCGGCGTGCAACTCGCTCCTCCAATATATTCATTTCAATCAATTTTGTTGCGGCGTGCAACCCGTTCCTCCAATATATTCACTTTAATTTTCGTCGCGGCATGCAATCCGTTCCTCCAATATATTCATTTACCAATTCTTATAAAAGTAATTACTCCAATAAATACAACAATTAATATGAAAATATAAGACAACAAGCATACAATAATTATGATTTATTAGAAATAAGTGATGACAAGTAGCAATTAATTGTGGAAATTAAGGATGTAATAGGCATTTTAATAATAAGTATGCTAAACGCCAAGTGACAATCAAGTCACATAAATCAAATAACCATGTAGAAATTATAGCATGGATTCAAGGCATGATATTGATCAAAGAATACGAGAGAAACAATTAATATAGTAATTAATTCATGATTTAAAATAATTTATGATTTTTCAAGTAATTATTCAAATAATTAATTTGATGACGCATAGACACTCGTCACCTCGCCTATACGTCATTCACACGCATTTCATATTACATCTAATTTAAGGGTTCTATTCCCTCAAGTCAAGGTTAACCACGACACTTACCTCGCTTTGCAACCAAATTCAAGAATCCAATAAACCTTTGCCTCGCGAATTCGTATCTGAAATCCTCAAATCTAGTCATAAACAATTCAATATACTCAATATAAATCGTAGGAATTAATTCCATATGAATTTACTAATTTTCCGGATTAAAATCCGAAATTTATCTAAACAATCATCAGTGGACTCACGCCTCAAATCTTGAAAAAACTTATGAAATCCGAACACTCGTTCCGAGACGAGTCCAACCATACAAAAATTATCAAATTCCGATGTCAAATGGACCTTCAAATCTTAAATTTTTGTTTTTGGAAAGTTTTACAAAAACTCCAATTTCTCCCATCTAAATACGAAATAAATGATGAATATAGACTTAGATTTATGAAATATAATCATGATATGATAAAGAACACTTACCCAGTTCGAAATCGTGAAAAACTCCTTTGAAATCTCCCCTAAATCGAGTTCTAATTGAGGGTTTGTGAAAAATGGGAAAAATCCCGTTTTGGTTCTGTTTTAAGGTTTGGGGGTCAGGCCTTCTTCGCGTACGCGAAGGGCCTTTCGCGTTCGCGATGAGCAGCAGCCTGTGTGGCTTTCGCGTTTGCGAGTCCTCCTTCACGTTTGCGAAGGACTATCCTTCCTGGCCTTCGCGTTCGTGTAGAAGAACGACTGACCCTTCCCCCAGGTCCCTAAAGCTTCGCGTTCGCGAGAAGCTGGTCGCGTTCGTGAAGGGTAAGGCCCCCATTGCTTCGCGTTCGTTACCCAGCTACAGCATTCGCGATTAAGAAAATCACCCTGCCCCAGTTTACTCTTCGCGTTTGCGAGAGTACCTTCGCGAACGCGAAGAAGAACACACCAGATATCAGCTGAAGCCAAAAACTAGATTTTTCTAAGTTTCAAAACACACGTAGCCTATCTGAAACTTGCCCGAGCCCTCGGGGCTCCAAACCAATTATGCACACAAGTCCAAAAATCTCATACAAACTCGCTCTCCCGAACAAAACACCAAAATAATGCCTAGAACTAAGAATCAGACACCAAATCAAATGAAATTTTCAAGAAAACTTTAAAACTTCTATTTTCACAACCGAACGTTCGAATCACGTCAAATCAAGTTTGTTTCTCACCACATTAGACAGATAAGTCATAAATGACATAACGTACCTATAAAAATTTTCAGAACTCGAATCCGACCTCGATATCAATAAAAGTCAATTTGTAGTCAAACTTTGAAATCTTTAAGCCTTTAGGCTTTTTGTTTTTGCTAACTGGCGATAATTCAAGCTAGGGACCTCCAAATTAAACTTCGGGCATACGCTCAAGTCTCAAATCACGACACAGACCTATCAGAACTGTCAAAACACTGATCCGAATCTATTTGCTCAAAATGTTGACTAAAGTCAACTCAGTTGAGTTTTAAGGCTCTATTTCACATTTTAATCAATTTTTCATATAAAAACTTTCCGGAAAATTATACGGACTGTGCACGCATGTCAAGGAATGATGAATAGTACTTTTTGAGGTCTTAGAACACAAAATTAATTATTAAATTTAAAAATAAATTTTTGGGTCATCATAGTTGGGCCGTTTTGCTCAACTTTGACAATGATGAGATGGATGGTTTCATGGAGTGTGTAAATTCATTGCAAGGAATGTGGTCATCTTTGGTATGAATTTCTTGGCCCTTATTCTACTTTATCGATTATTATTTCCTCTTGTTTGACTAATGTACAGGTAGATTCTATATTGGCGGTGTTGCAAAAGATGAAAAAGGCTATTGGGTGGACTTTGGCGGATATCCGGGGTATAAGCCCCGTATTTTGCATGCATAAGATCAAGTTGGAGAATGGTGACAAACCATCATTTGAACATCAAAGAAGACTCAATGATACTATGAAAGAGGTGGTCAAAAAAGAGATTATCAAATGGTTGGATGCCGAGGTTGTCTACCCCATTTATGATAGTTCATAGACTTCTCCGGTCGAATGTATCCCCAAAAAGGGGGCATGAAGGTTATT
The DNA here is from genome assembly GCF_000715075.1 of Nicotiana tabacum. Lineage (NCBI taxonomy): Eukaryota > Viridiplantae > Streptophyta > Magnoliopsida > Solanales > Solanaceae > Nicotiana > Nicotiana tabacum. Next base: position 7,692,421 of record NC_134101.1, on the reverse strand, counting down.
ACCAATGATAAGAATGAGTTAATTCTTACAAGAACGGTCACCGATTGGAGAGTTTGCATGGATTATCATAAGCTCAACAAAGTCACAAGGAATGATCACTTTCCTCTCCCTTTCATGGATCAAATGCTTGATAAGTTGGCCGACCGTGCCTTTTATTGCTTTCTTTATGGTTACTTCGGCTACAACCAAATTTTTATTGCACCGAAAGACCAAGAGAAAACCACCTTTACATATCCATATGGTACTTTTTCTTTCAAACGGATGCCTTTTGGATTGTGCAATGCACCAACTACTTTTCAATGGTGTATGATGGCTATATTCATGGACATAGTGGATGACTATCTTGAGGTCTTTATGTATGACTTTTTGGTAGTTGGGGATTCATTTGATGATTGTCTTGCTAATTTGGACAAGGTGTTGGCTAGATGTGAGGAAACAAATTTGTTACTCAATTAGGAGAAATGTCATTTCATAGTTGAGGAGGGCATTATCCTTGGCCATAAGATTTCAAAGAATGGTATTTAAGTGGATAAGGCGAAGATTGAAGGTATTTCTAAGCTTCCACACACCCCACCTCGGTGAAGGGTGAGAGGAGTTTCTTAGGTCATGCGGGATTCTACCGGTAATTTATCAAAGATTTTTCTAAAGTGGTGAACCCTTTGTGCAAACTCCCTGAGAAGGATGCCACACTTCATTTCAATGATGATTGTATGAGAGCTTTTGAACAATTAAATCTCATGTTGACAACTATTCCTATCATTACATCTCCAAATTGGAGTTTGTCGTTCGAGCTCATGTGTGATGCAAGTGATGTAGCAGTTGGAGCTGTTTTGGGGCAACATATCAATAAATTTTTCATTCAGTCTACTATGCTAGTAAGACTATGAATAGTGCTCAAGTCAATTATACCATTACGGAGAAGGAGCTTCTTGCTATTGTGTTTGCTATTGACAAGTTCCGCCCATACTTGATAGGTGCCAAAGTTATTGTCCACACAGATCATGCGGTGCTTTGCTATCTTATGATCTAAATCTAGTTTGATGAGATGGGTGTTTTTGGTTGCAAGAGTTTGATATTGACATCCAAGATAAGAAGGGAAGTGAAAATCAAGTTGCGAACCACTTGTCTCGTTTGGAGGAGGAGGGGAGGCCACATGACGACCTTGAAATCAATAACTCTTTCCCCATGGTTTGTAGATTTGGAAATTTTCCTTGTGAGTGGTATCATTCCGGATGAGTTCTTTTCAAACCAAATAAAGAAGATCAACAGGGATTGTCAAGACTACTATAGGATGAACCATACCTTTTTCTGGCTTTGCACGAATGGGGTAATTAGAAGATGTGTGCACGAGGAGGAACAAAGTGATATTCTTGGGGCTTGTCATTCTTCACCCTATGGTGGTCATCATGGTAGAGCAAGAACGGCGGCTAAAGTCCTAAGTTGTGGTTTCTATTGGCCTACTCTCTACAAAGATTCAAATGAGTTAGTGAATAAATATGATGAATGTCAACGGTCCGGTGGAATTTCAAAGAAACATGAGATGCCCCTTACAATAATCTTGGAGATTGATATCTTTGTTGTTTGGGGCATTGACTTCATGGGCCCTTTTGTGATTTCTCATGGGAACACGTACATTTTGGTCGCGGTGGATTATGTGTCTAAATGGGTTGAAGTCGTTGCTTTATCCAATAACGAGCCTAGAAGTGCGGTAGCTTTCTTGAAGAGGAATATTTTTACAAGGTTCGAGACCCCACGGGTGATCATAAGTGATAGAGGGTCACATTTTTGCAACAAGACTTTTGACACTTTACTTGGCAAGTATGGTGTCACTCACAAAGTGACAACTCCCTATCATCCACAAGCAAGTGGTCAGGTGGAAGTTCCAACCAGGAGATAAAGAATATTTTGTTCAATACGGTGAATGTAAATCATACGGATTGGTCTAAGAAGCTTTATGATTTTTTATGGGCATATAGAACAGCTTAAAAAGCACCTATCGGAATGTCTCCATACCGGTTTATGTTCGAAAAAACTTGCATATCTCGGTGGAATTAGAGCATAAGGAAATGTGGGCCTTGAAGAAATTAAATCTTGATTGGGATGTAGCTGCTAACTTACAGGTTGCACATTTGAATAAATTGGATGAATTTTGGTATCATGTATATGAGAGTTTGTCCTTGTACAAAGAAAAAATGAAATACCTTCATGACAAGTATATTTGGAACAAGGATTTCAAGGCCAGTGATATAGTGTTATTGTTCAACTCAAGGTTGAGAATGTTTCCCGGAAGCTCAAGTCAAAGTGGAGTGGTCCATTTGAAATTATTGGTGTGACACCCTTTGGTGTTTTGGACTTGAAAAATAAGAACAATGAAATATTTCGAGTCAATGGTCACCGAGTGAAGCACTACTTGGGAAAGGTTGGTGAGAGCCATGTGGTGGAGGTACTTTACTTCAATTGAGGATGTTATGGCATTGCGTCGTACCACGACATTAAATAAGGCGCTTCTTGGGAGGCAACTCAAGTTCTTTTTCTTTTTCTCTTTTAGTTAGAAGTTGATTCTTGTTTTTAACTATAGTTGAAGTATGTTGCAAGTGATCTGTCATTTAAAGAAGTCATTGTATGACTTAAATCAGAGTCCCCGGGCTTGGTTTGAAAATTTTAGTAAGGTAGTTTAGGAGTTTGGGCTGAAAATGAGCAAATGTGATCACTCAATCTTCTACCGACAATTAGTATATGACACTATATGTTAATGACATTGTCATAACATGAAGTGATTATGCAGGGATCTCTTCCCTCAAGTATTTCTTTCACACTAGGTTTCATACGATGGATTTAGGCCAATTGAAATACTATTTGGTAAGAGAAGTAAATAGAAGCAAGAAAGGAATTCTTCTGTCTCAGAGAAAGTAAAATCTTGATCTACTGGCAAAAACTGGAAAGTTGACAGCCAAACCATGTAGTACTCCAATGATTCCCAACGTGCATCTTATGAAAGATGATGGTGATCCTTTTCATGATCCGGAGAGATATAGGAGATTAGTTGGAAAGTTAAACAACCTCATAGTGACACATCCAGATATTGCTTTTGCGGTAAGTATTGTTAGCCAGTTCCTGTCAGTGCCTACGGTCAAACATTGGGCAACTTTGGAACACTTTCTATATTACTTGAAAGGAGCTTCTCAACTTGGCATGTTATATAGCAATAACGACCACACTCGTGTTGAGTGTTTTGCAGATGCTGATTGGGTTGGATCCAAAATTGATAAAAGATCTACTACATGATATTGTGTCTATGTTTGAGGGAACTTGGTATTGTGGAGGAGTAAGAAACCAAGTGTTGTATTTCAATCTAGTGCAAAATCTTAGTACAAAGCTATGTCACAATCTACATGCGAGATTATGTAGATACATCATCTCTTAAGTGAAATTGGATTGAAGCATCATACACTAGCAAAACTCTCGTGTGACCTGCTCTTTATATTGCCTCAAATTTGGTGTATCATGAAAGAATTAAATATATTGAGGTTGACTATCATTTCATTCATGAGAAGATTCAGGAAAACTTGATTTCCACTGCTACATGACAGGGAGGTTAGCAAAATGGCAAATTTTGCCACAAAGGTGTTGCATAGAACTCGAGTTGATTACCTTTGTAACAAGCAAGGCATGATCAATATCAATTGTGATGACCTAGCTGGTTGTTCTGAGTATTTTAGACCCTTTCCCCTATTTATTGCCTCTTCTATATTTATTTGTGGTCATGCGACTTGTCGGGGTGGTTGGATTGGTTTCGGGACTGTTCAGATTGAATTGGGACACTTAGTCTCAAAGTTGGAAGCTTAGGTTGGAAGAGCTGGCCAGAGTTTGAATTTTGTGTAAATGACTACAGAATAGAGTTTTGATGGTTCCAATAGCTTCGGATGGTGATTTTGGACTTAAGCGTATATTCAGATGTTGATTTGGAGGTACATAGGTTGATTTGGTATTTTTTGGCGAAAGTTGAAAAGTTGAAGGTTTGGAAGATTGATAGGTTTGACCGAGGGTTGACTTTATTGATATTGAATACAGATTGTGGTTCTGAGAGTTGGTATAGATATGTTCTGTCATTTGGGACTTGAATGCAAGATTTGAGCTCATTTAGAGTTAGTTTGATATGATTCGATGTTAGTTTTAGAAGTTGAATGTTCATTGGTTCAATAGGCTTGAACTGGGGTGCGATTCATAGATTTGATATTGTTTGATATGATTTAAGGCCTCGAATAAGTTCATGTTGTGTTTTAGGACTTGTTGGTATGTTTGGTTGAGGTCCCGAGGGCCTCTGGTGTATTACAGATGACTTTCATACCTTTTTCTTCATGTTTGGATAACTGGTCTGGTGTCTGGTGTGTGTTTCTTTGCATTCGTCACAAAGGGGTTGCATTCGCGAAGGCTTCTGGGTTGGAAGGAGAAGTGCTCTTTGCGTTCACGAGGCAGAGAGCACGTTCGTGAAGCTTTGGAGGTCAGTGCCCTTCGCGAACGTGAGATGAAGGACGCATTCGTGTAGAAGGGAGGTCGGGTGAGGGGCACTAGGACTTAAGCCTTCGTGTTAGCGAGGGAGGCGGGTTCGCATAGGCATGGATTCGTTGGTCATCGCGTTCTGACTAGTTCGTCACGTTCACGGAGGAGGATTTTTGCTGAAGGCAAAGTTGTGCTTCGCGAACGCGAGTCTTCTTCCGCATTTGCGAAGGGTAATGACTGGGCAGACTATGTAGTACTCTCTTTCGAGGGTTTGGTTCATTTTAACATATTTTGAGTTGTAAAGCTCGGTTTTGGGTGGTTTTGGAGGGGATTTTCACGATTTAGATCGGGGTAAGTGTTTTTTACTCGGTTTTGTTCATTAATCATGATTACATCATTATTTTTATCATTTAATAGTGATTTGAGTTGGAGAAATTAGGGGGTTTGTTAAAAACTTTCCTAAACCATAAATTGAGGATTTGAAGGTCGATTTGAGGTCAGAATTAGATGATTTTGGTATGGTTGGACTCATATCCGAATGAAAATTCTAAATTATTTAGTTTGGTCATTTTTGAGGTGCGGGCCCAGGGTTGACTTTTTAATTTTCATTAAAGATTGAAACTTTATTGTCCGGAATTACTTCCTATGGCTTGTATTTATGTTATTAAGTTATTTTGGCTAGATTCAAGCCGTCCAGAGTTGGATTTATACGGGAAAGCCTTATTAGGGGATTGATTTAGCTTGTTTGAGGTGAGTATCTTGTCTAACTTTGTGTGAGGGAAATACCCCTTAGGACTTGGGTTGATTTGTGTTATTTGAATTATGTGAAATACGTGTACATGAGGTGACGAATGTATATATGGGCTTATGTATGGTATTTTGACCAGATTAGACTCTTAGGCTCTTTCATGCATTTAATTAGAAATTGTAATATCATGTTATATCTTCCATTGTTAAATTTCTCTTACATGCTTTACTTGATGTTGTTATCATATGCTCTATCTTTTATTGTCTAACATGCTTTTGTATGCCTTAATTGATGTTGTTATCACTCTTATTGTCATGTGCCTTTTTAATTGTGGAGTTATTCTCATTTGAAGTTATTATTTCATGATGTCTCTTCGTGTTGAATTATTATCATGCATTTAGACGTAGTTTCTATTTCATACTATCTTTTTCGTTGTCAAGCTAATGTTATACAATTGAATTGGAAGTTGGATTTTGTGGGGATATCTTCATTTTGAGTTATTGAAGTTGTTGATTATTGAGATATCTTTCCTTGTTGAGTAATTTTCATTCATTTTGTTATTATAGGTTCTTGTTCTCGTTGTGGTTCATCTGTAAGCTATATGTCGTGGTAACTTTGGTATTGTTGATTTTTGCAAGTTGTGGCACATGGGCACTTGTGGTGCGAGTTGTTATTGTGTTGTGATATTGATGTGCATGTGGCGGTATAAGAATAGGGGTTAATGTGCATGCGGCAGAATAAGGTGAGATTTATGTGTGTGTTGCTAGTAAGGGAATTACTTGAAGCCACGCGGCACCATAAGGTGCTAAAGTGTGTGTAGCTATTTCGGAAAAAATATTTTCAAAAATATCTAAATGCAAGGCTCACGCGGTGTGATGACCCGATAGGTCATATAGAGTTTTAGACATTAATTCTGTGTTTTGAAACCTCAAATATCCCATTTTAGCCTTCCTCGAATTACGTGCATAATCCGTGTCTTTTTCCGGGAGGCTTTTATGTTAAAAAATTAACAAAATGTGAAATTGTGCCTTAAAGATCCATTTGAGTTGACTTATGTCAATGTGTTGAGCAAACGGACCCGTATCCTTGTTTTGACGATCTCAGTGGGTCCGTATCTTGATTTGGGACCTGGGCGTATGCCCGGAATCGAATTCGTAGGTCCCTAGCACGAGTTATCGCAATTTGTTGAAAATTTGAAGCTTAAGAGGTCGTTTGGTAGAGTGCATTAGAGAAAATAATGTATGCATTAGCTTTGTGTATTAGTAAAACCTTGTTTGGTACACTTTTTCAACTATGTATAACTAATACAAGCATTAGTTATACACCATATTTGGTATTATCCTATGTATAGTTAATGCATAGCAAACCATGGTTTAGCAATACCAAGGCAATTAATGCATGCATTAGAATGGTTAAAGGCAAAATTATCCTTAAAGTCCCTTAAAGCTAAAGAATATGGAGGGTATTTTTGTAAACAAATAATTTTCTTAAAATTTATGCAATGGATTTTAATTTTTAATACACCACACCAAACAATGGATAAGAAATAATCTATGCATAGATAATGCTTGCATTACTAATCCCTGCATTATTAATGCACCTTATTCAATATTATTCTTATATACCATACCAAATGACCCCTAAAGATTTAAAAAAATTATAAATTTGTCAGATGTTTGAATTTGTTGATACCGGGTCCGTATTTTGGTCTCGGAACTCGGTATAGGTCCATTACTATATTTATGACTTGTCTACCAAATTTGGTGCCAAACGGAAGTGATTCGACGTGATTCAGACGTCTGGTTGTTAAAATAGAAATTCTTGAGTTTCATTGGAAATTTCATTTGGTTTGGTGTCCGATTCGTAGTTCTAGGCGTTATTTTGGTGTTTTGATCGCGCGAGCGAGTTCGTATGAGGTTTTTGGACTTCTGTATATCTTGGTTTGGAGCCTCGAGGGCTCGGGTGAGTTTTGGATAGCCTACGAACTTTTTGATCTTTGAAAAATCTATTTTTTTTAGCTTCAGCTGTCATCTGGTGTGTTGTGCTTCGCGATCGCGAAGGGGATCTGGGACTGGGGAGGATTTTGTTCAACGCGAACGCGAGACCTCAATCATGAATGCAGAGCATTGGGGGGTTTGCTCTTCGCGAACACGACCAGTCAACGCGAACGCGTAGCGTTAGATAGGCTAGGCAGGGGAGTTGAGGTAACTCTTCGCGAACGCAAGCCTAGTCTCGTGAATGCAGATATGAGGCGGGCTAGACCTTTGCGAACGCGTGGAGTTACTCGCAATCGCGTAAGCTAGTTAGGCCATGCTCTTCGCGTACGCGTCAGGCTTCACGCAAACGCGATGAACACCTGACTCTAGTGATTTAAAACAGTTCCAAAACGGGATTTCTCCCATTTTTCATAAACCTTCCATTAGAGTTCGACCTAGAGGTGATTTTGAAGAGAAACCTCAACACCAATTCATAGGTTTGTACACTTTAACTCATTTTCTTCCATTTCTAACATCACCCATTAATTCCTAGCCCTAATATTTGTTCTTCCATGGTAGAAATTGGAGATTTGGGTAGAATTAGGGACTTTTGTAAAATTGGAATTTAGACCTCAAATTGAGGTCGGATTTCGAAACAAATTGCATAACCGGGCTCGTTGGTAAATGGGTAATCGAGTTTTGGTCCGAATTTCGGGTTTGGACCAAGCGAGCCCGGGAGTTGACTTTTGGTGACTTTTTCAATAATGACCTAAATTGAACCTTTCTCATTCGTGGGTAGTTCCTAAGGCTTATTTTGTATCGTTGGCTGATAATTTGCTAGATTTGGTTGGCTCGGAGGCTTGTTCGAAAGGAAAAGTCGTGGTTGAGCTTTAAGTTGATTTTTGAAGCGAGGTAAGTGTCGTGGTTAACCTTGACTTGAGGGATTAGGAATTGTTTGCCTATTTGCTACGTGTTTAAATATTGGATACAACGTATATGTGAGGTGACGTGTACTTATGCGTTATTTTTGGGTAAAAGCATGCGGTTGAAACTTCTTTCTCGTGATTTATTTCCTTCTTTGAATATGATATTCATGTCTAGACTAGTTTATTACTTAATTGATCATTCTTTCTGCATTTATTAATTATTTGTGATAATTGAATATTATTGGAAGTTGAGGCTCGATATTGTGGAAACATTGTTGACGTAAGGTTTATTCTAGAATATTCTTTCTACCAAATGTTATATATTCATTGCTTCATGGTAAAGGAGAGAGAGTTAAAGCACGAAGGGTGATGTCGTGCCGTATTTATCATTTTATGGAGAGAATGAGAGTAAAAGCATGAAGGGTGATATCGTGTCATTATTATTGTTTCATGGTGAGGTTGAGAGTAAAAACACGACGGGTGATGCCGTGTAGTTTATATTCATTATGTTTATCCATTTCATTGACTGAAGGTTTATTGATTGTTTCTTATTATCATTCCCTATTGTAGTTATCGTATCTTGTACCCCTTTCACATGTCCCCTCCCAATAGTACTTGTTAATTCTTTATTTGTTGTTATGTTTTACATATATTTCCGTCTGTACAAGTTTATTTACGTGAGTGTCTTGTCATAGCCTCGTCACTACCTCGTCGAGGTTAAGCTCGACACATACGGAGTACATTGGGTCGGTTGTACTCATACTACACTCTGCACTTCTTGTACAGATTTTGGTACTGGTCCCAGCTGTACGTGATGTGCATCAGCTCGGATTAGCATTTGGAGACTCGAGGTAGATCTGCTGGCGTCCGCAGACCTTGAAGTCCCCTTCCTCTTTCCGTATTAACTGTTCATCTCATTCGAGACAGTTGTATTTATTTCAGACTCTGTATGTAGAACCTCTAGAAGCTCGTGTACTTGTGACTCCAGATCCGGGTTGTACTAGATATTGTGTTATTATGCTATTTCGTACTTTATTTTGGCTCTATTTCTGTTTAATTGGTTTTACTTATTTAAATTGTTTTAAAAATTGGCTCAAGGATTTCTCTAACGTTGGCTTGCCTAGCAAGTGAAATGTTAGGCGCCATCACGGTCCCGAATGTGAGAATTCCGGGTCGTGACACACGGCGGTATAAGGAAAGTTTGTAGTTTTAAAATATGAAATGTGGATATGAGGCGTGGTACCTCGGTAGTGATTCTTGTTGTACATTATATGTTAAAGAGGCTTATTGGTTGAACCGTTTTGTTATCTCTTCATTTGCCTTATTTGTATTTGTCTGTATTTATTTCTTGTTGTTCTTATTATGTGTTCACTCCTTGCTGCCTTTATTGCTTTAAATTCCGTTATTAGCTTACATTATTGAACTGCTTTATTGTCATTCATTTCCTCGTCTTCCATTATTTGACTATACTATACTTTGTTTAGTTTTCTAGTTCTAATATGTGTCTTGACTTGGCCTCGTCACTACTCCATCGAGGTTAGTTTTGATACTTACTAGGTACCGTTGTGGTGTACTCATGCTACACTTTTACATATTTTTGTGCAGATCCAGGTAGACGCTCGCAGGACTCGCAGTTACCTTCTGTTATCTTCTCATTATTGTTTATCCCATTATCAGACAGTGTTGTATTAGAGAATTTAGAGCATCCTATAGAGCTTATGACTTAGTTCCACCGATTTTGGGGATTATGTTGTTGATGTTCCACCTTGGAGTATTTATGAGCTATATCTATTTATTTTATTATCTCAATTTTATTATTTCCATTAAGCTATCAATAAATGTTAGGCTTACCCAGTCTTAGAGAATAGGTTCCATCACGACATCCTTAAGTGAAAAATAGGGGTTGTGACATCTATGCTCCAGTTTGAGGAGGAGTGTTATCGAATAAATAGTGAGTTGTAAGATTACTTTTCATAAATAGGTGACTCAATTATCGGAGCTGATCCTTAGAATATTTTCCTTTATTTTTTTTGGTTTAGTTTCCTTTGATAGAGTCTTGTGAAAGTGCATAAATCTCTTGTATTTATGAATAGAAATACAACAAGTCATTCTCTCTGATTACCGCATTATACCTGGCTCTCGTCAATCCTCACAATGTTAGGATGCCTAGCAGGCTTCCTTGGATGTTACGTGGTGGCCTCGGGACGCGAGGACTATCAACTATGGCTTGAGAAGATTTTGTCCAAGACATACATCTACGACATGCAATACGTATCGCGAGGTCTAGGGTTGAAAGGAAAAAGAGAGCTTACTACGCGAGTTGTAGCGCTAGGTGAACTGGGCAACATGAAAATCAGGAGCACAAGAAGGAAAATCTATCTTGAACTTTGGCACGTTATGGCGCATGACAAAGCCTAGTGCCTATGGCCCAGTGTCACGACCCCAATTTCCCACACTAGGATGTCGTGAATTGAGAAATAGCATAAATAATAACTTAAACATCAAATTAACTATTAAACTATCATAACAAGACTCCAACGGTACAACTTATGAATGACTCTCAAAATCTGGTGGAACTAAGTCATAAGCTCTACAGGAGTGTGCTAATAGTCTAGAAATACAATATTGTTTGAACAGGAAGTAAACAGTAGAACATCTAAAAATAGAATGTGACTTCGAGGCCTGCGAACGTCGGACAGGTGTACCTAGAAATCTTTGAAATGGCTAATCAATCACTGATATCCAGCACGGGCAGAAGTACCTAGATCTATACAAAAAATATGTAGAAGCGTAGTATGAGTACATCATAATGATACCCAGTAAGTATCAAACCTAACCTCGGTAGAGTGGTGACAATGCCAGGTCAAGACATCTACTAGGATAAAAGAAACTGAAGAAGGTATAGTATGGCCAAATTGGAAGATGAGGAAATAAATGACAATAAAGCATTTCAATAATGTAAGCTAGCAACGGAATCTAAAACAATAAAGGTAACAAGGAATGAGAACCGATTAAGAACATCAAGAAGTCAATACGGACAAATGCAAGTAAAACAATTAAGGAAATAACAAAACTGTTCAACCAACAAGCCTCTAACAAAGAGTGTGCAACAAGATTCAAAACCGAGGTACCGCCTCGTTTCCACTTGTCAAGGTCCATTTGTCGCGTACATATTGTGGATAAACAATCACACTAATATTAATTTATCCTAATTTGATGGACATAAATTATGACTCTTAATATTTTGATTAGTACTTGTTATATTGTGAATACACGCTAGTTTAGGAGACTTACAATATTTCTACAAAGCAGAAATAAATCGTTTACAACAATGCATGGGTCAAAATTCGCCTAAGGGCACTCAACACGAAGTGATGTTGCAACAGGTAATTTGGTCGAGGTTGACGAGTAACTAATGGGATTCATCGCCGAGCAGCCAGTCATGGCCAAGGTCGAGTATCAGAGGGAGCAGTAACGGCAAGTTTAGTAATAGAACCGTTAAGAGAATATTCCGTTAGATATTCTTTATATTTGTACTTTTAGGATTAATTGGGGGTATGTCCCTATAAATAGAAAGAGATAGATCAGAGAAGGGGGTCCTCTGACAAGAACCTCCTTGATAAAACTGACTCTCTGAGAAAAGACTCCGAAATTCTTGTATTTATCTGTCATTCATCATAGTCAGAAGAGGAATCATTCATCCAATTCGATATTGGGTGAATCATTCTTCCTATTTACTTTAATGTCATTTAATGTCATTAAATGCTTGATACTTATTTTCCATTATTGATATTGATACATTAAATTCACATCTGAAGTTATTATTACTAGCTAGGCATAACCCCTCACTAAATACATTCAATTAGTTTAGCCAAAGATAATTATTTTTTGGTCAAACAAGCAACATGACTCGAATCACTAGTCGTTCAAAATCCTCACGTTACATGATGAACCCTAGTTCCCCAGCCCTAGAACAATTAGGGGTCGTTTGGTAGGGTGCATAAGAATCATGCTTAATAGAGTGTATTCGTAATACTGGTATTAATTTATGGTGACATATTTCTTATCCATTATTTGGTTTGATGTATTAAAATATTGTACAATTTTTAAAAATATTGTTTGTTTACAAAAATACCCTCATAACTAGTCCATTACTTTATCTTTTTAAAAGAAACATATGCTGAGGAATGTTTTTATATGAAAAAGGTTTTAAAAAGTTATTTGATTTGTCTACTTATATTGTAGTATAGAACTGGATACTTATTTATAAAAAAAGAAAATATGCTAAGTATTTCAAAATTGCATTAATATAATAACATATTTTAATCAAGCATAAATTTTGAAGTATAATTTTGTCTTTATCTAAGCTAATGCATGCATAATTAATCCTTGCATAACTAATACATGGGTTCAAAAGGTATACAAACAAGGTATTGTTAATACACAAAGGTAATGCATACATTATTTTATATAATGCATACTACTAAACGACCCTTTAAAGTGTATTTTCCAACACATGTAATGGTGAGCAATAAACTGATTTTCTCCAAAACATGCCCTTGTTCTTGTACTAGATTTGGCAACTACAACCCTTCTAATTTTTCAAAACGAAATTTAAAATTAAAGAGTTGCTCGGAATAATGCCAATATATCAATATTGAAAACACTGTCGATATAAAAACACTGTCCTTGTTCATGTAAATCAACGAGTTAATAGGAATACTGTCAATATATAAATATTCTAATTGGTTTATTACTTAGGAGATTTTGTTAATGTTAATAATTGAAAAGACTTATTCATCAAACCGTTGAATTTAAACATGTAAATAATTCTTATGGAATAATTTTTCAATTAGTAGTTTTACATTTTTATTCAGTACTGTCAGTATAAAGTACAAAATACAAATCAAATAATCTTGTTAATAAAATTTCATGTCTAATCAAATAATAAGTAAATATGAAATGAAACAGACAATAAATAAAACTCTATATTAATTACGTTATTAAAAAATTTGATTAATTGTTGCTATCTCATCTAGTACGGGTTGTCGCGGGAAACAACAGACAGCTGCCGTTCACGGCGGCAGCGTGAAACCCGACGGTCCTGCACTTTATTCCATTCGTATCCTTTGACGGTGATAACCACACCGGCGAGTTCGCCGACGGCATGATATTAGTTGTCCGTTTGTACAAACCGAGCCACTTGTTCTGCATAAACCGGTGTTTTCTCCACGGAGGAATGTGAAGGCCTCTGCTTTTCAACGACCGTCTCGCGGAGTCGCACATTACTCTCAATATCTGCTTTAATTCTTCACTTTTGCCAACAAACACTTTCGGCAATGACTGTTGTAATTTTCATACTGATTCGTCGGCCTCACGATTTCAAACTCAGCTGCGAAATCGAGATCGATGAAGTAACGAGTAACGATCCGATTGGCGGAATCTAATCTGAGAATGTCAATAAACTCAGTGTTGGGAATAAACCCCCACATAAAATAATATTCACGGTAATAAAACCGGAATAATAACGTTGTTTATCCGAAAAATCGGATAACGTTAAATTTAGATATGGTTCTAAGGGTATGCAAATTTCTTTGATACAAAATAACAATACAGGTATTTTTTACTATGAAATGGGAATGATGGACGGGAAGACTCGAAAATATTAGGAGAACAAGCACAATGAAATCTTAATGTATTTTATGAGGACCTTGTGTATTGCAGTCTATCTTCCTTTTTATAGTAGAGGGTCATTACTTTGTCTATAACAACATAAATAATACATATAGTGGAGAACCCATAATGGTTTGTCTCTCCCTTGATTCTCGCCAAGATTCTCTCCCTTGGTGCGGTTGTAACGGCTCTTGTCTGCGAGCTTGGCACTGACTCGAGCTCGGTGCTAGATCGAATCCCCAGTCTTAGTTCGAGCTCGGTTCTGCCTTGGAGCATCGATATTCGGGGCCTGTGTCGATCGGCATTGCCCCGTAGTCCGATTCGGATGCGGGCTCGATAATGATATCGAGTTTTGCCGTTGATTGGTCTTATAGCTCGAAGCTCGACGTCTCTACTTCGGAATTCGTCCGAGCTTGCCATGTGGATACCCTTCGATTGAAACGTCATTGTCTCGACCGGTCTTTATGACCGAGAATCGGTTTTGACCGTACACAGATAGTCCCATCGTTTCTCGGAAAGGATGTGGCGAGGAACGATATGATTTCCCTGCGGCTCGATCAAATTTATGCCGACATTTTTATCGAACCAGATCTCGACGTATGTGATAGCTGTCCCATCGGCTCGATTTTACCAAGGCATTTAATGTGTGTCAGACGGTGGTCGGCCACTGCTGATACTGAACCGTCAAGCCTTAGTCTATAAATAGTCTTTCCACATAACTTTTACCACTTTTGCGCCTTTTCTTCTTCCAAACTTTCCTATTTATCCTCTCTACTTCGCTGCTACGGGGTCGTCCATCCCAGAATTTTGGTGCTGTCTATTTCTTCCTTTGCACTCTTTCCTTTCATATCAATGGCGAAAACTTTCAAAACCGTACCTCAGAAGGAAAAGCCTCTTCCTCACGGCCGTCTGATGATAAGGCGCCGGTGGAGCCGTCAGTTCATGACTATGTTCCTGGCCCGTGCATTTTGAAAATCGATTTTAAGGTGGAGAACCCTTCCTCCGTTCCGGGTCGATATGAACACGTATCGATGTATACATGCTCTATAACGGAGGATCACCTCGAGGCCGTCCGAAAAGACTGCAACTGGGGTTCCGAGGTCGTGTTGCAAATTTCGTCTTCCGATGAGGTGTTACCACTTACGTGGAGGGGTTTTTAAGTGTTTACACTTATCCCTTCACACTAGGACCCGTCGACCCGGTGATTATTGATTTCTGCAAAAGGTATCAAGTCACCCATGGCCAAATCCATCCCTCTTTATGGCGTATAGTGATCTTATTGCGCTTCTTCTGTATCAAAGCCGGAGGGTTGGATTTTTTTCTGAACCACCTCATTCGACTGTATCGGCCTCAGATCTTTCGAGGACTAATCAGACTTCATCGTCGAGCATCGAAGGCATTGATGTCGAGCATCGATGAAGACAAGGATCGAGGTTGGATGGGTCGTTATATCCGAGTGAGGACCCATGATCTCATTCCGGAGGAGAAGATGTCGTTCCCTGAAGAATAGAATTTTGACCGTAAGTGATTTTTGTTCAATTTTCAGGTGCTTATCCGATTTTTTCTGATGTCCTTCCCTGATGTTCAGCTGCCCCTTGGATGCTACAAGCGGTGCCCGACCTCGAGGACTGGGTTTGGAAGTTAGCCTCGACCTCCTCTTACGTCGAGCGCGCTTGGCGTGATTTGGCAAAAGGCTGATGGGAGGCCAAGAACCATGGTGAGATTTGCTTCTTGTTTCCTTCGAAGTATTCTTTGCGTTCTATTCGTTACCGATTTCCTCTTGTGCAGGCGTAACCAGGGATGCCGTTTTGAGGTCTTCGAGCGGCAAGGAAGGAAACAAGTCCCTGGTCCCTAAACATGGGGAAGATAAGAAGCGAAAAGCTTCCTCTCGGTCAGAGGACCCCAAGCCCAAAACTCGCAGGGTGAAGAGAAAAACAATTGCCCTTTCGATTGACTTGGTCCAACGACTGAGAGAAGAAGAAGAAGAAGAAGAAGAAGAAGAAAATAGCTCCTCGGCTTTGGTAGTATGGTCTACGGAGGCCATCGAGGTTGCCAGAGTTCCCGAGCCGATGGCGGTTGTGCCTGTCGGGGTTGTTTCCGAAGACCAGAATCTCGACCAGAGTACTCCGAGCGATTTGCTCGGGGCTATGACAATGGGTGATTCGCCTTCTCTTCCATCTTTTTCTGAGGAGGCGCTGAAGGAAGCTCGAGAATTGAAGACTCCCGATATCGGCGTATGCTCTGGTGTAGGGGATCCTTTTAGGGATTGTTTTACTGGAGTCGACGATGGTTCCGATATCGGTGACGCTTCTCTTTTATTAAAGGAGGCTCAGCGTTTCATTACTCGGATAATGATTCTTCCATACTTGGTTTCTTTGTTCTTTTCCATACTTGACTCATGTTTCTTACTGTGCAGGCCATTAGTAGGTTTCGAGTCGATCTTAGCCAGTGTGAGGCTGAGCTCCGGAAGGTCTCAGGTGAGAGAGATGCCCTGCGGCTTCTTTGCAGCCAAAAGGACGAGGCTATAAAGGACCTCCAAGCGGATTTGGCTAAGGTTCATGAAGAAGGGGTCGAGCTCGATAAGCAGGTGAGCCTCGTTCTGTTAAAGTATGGGTCTGACTCAACCGTGGAAGTTAACCCTTCGTTGTCTCAGTTGCAGCAAAAGATCGAAAAGATCGGGTTACTTGGAGAAGAAGTCGATCAAATCCGAGCTGAATGCAATCGGTGGAAGGAGACCCTCGACCGCCTGGCAGCGGAAAAAGAAACCATCTTAACAAAATTATTATCGGCCGACGTTCAACTTCGAAGTGCCAAACAAAAGGGGTCGGTTCAAGCTAAGAAGATTGAGGAGCTTGAAACACGACTTGCTGAGGCTAAGGCGGAGGTTGAGTCGTCGAAAGTCTTGGCGGATAAGTCCATTGTTATATATCGGGTTGATGCTAAGGCTGCTCAGATGGAGGCCCGGGCAGCGGCGAAGGCCGCCGATACTTGAGCTCATTGGGTTGCCGAACTTGCTAAGTGTAGGTCTCGGAGGGAGACCCTCGAGGATATACACGCTCGAGGTTTTGACCTTACCGAAGAGGTAAAAAAGGCAAAATAGCTCGAAGCGGAAGCTGAAGCCTTGGCTTCTGATGATGATGATGATGATGGTAGCGAAAGAGGATCCGAGGACGGGGAAGAGCTCGACCAGGAAGCTTAGTTTCTAATTCTTTATGTTTGTACATTAATCTTGTAGGCAATTTTCGTATATATATGTATAATCAGGTCGACTTGTTTTTGTTTTGTGAAGACTTTTAATCGAATGTTGACCTTGTAGTCTCTCTGATCGATCAGATTTGTAGCCCCTGGGTTTGCTTGTTGAGTCAATGATTCAAATTTTGAAGGAACATAATCCGTCGAGTGAATGTTTGGAACTTGAAATATTGTAGCCCGTAGGCGTAATGGTCGAGTGCGTGCTTGCTCGAACTTGAGATAAAGGTAGCCCGTAGGCTTAATATTCGAGTGATTATTTCGAACTCGGAATGTAAGTAGCCCATAGGCTTAATGGTCGAGTGAGTGCTTTCTCGAACTCGGAATAACAGTAGCCCGTAGGCTTAATAGTCAAGTGAATGTTTCGAACTCGAAATTTAAGTAGCCTGTAGGCTTAATGGTAGAGTGAGTGCTTTGCTCGAACTCGGAATAACAATAGCCCGTAGGCTTAATAGTCGAGTGAATGTTTCGAACTCTAAATGTAAGTAGCTCGTAGGCTTAATGGTAGAGTGAGTGCTTTGCTCGAACTCGGAATAACAATAGCCCGTAGGCTTAATAGTCGGGTGAATGTTTCGAACTCAAAATGTAAGTAGCCCGTAGGCTTAAATGGTAGAGTGAGTGTTTTGCTTTGGATTCCGAGTATTGATGGTGACTTTTCTTAACATTAAGTCCCCGGGCTTGAAATGGCAAAGTTTAGTTCTTCGATTATAGTACCTTTTGATTAGTTGCTTTTGGGCGGCCAATCGGATGAGGGCAGCTTCTTGTCCTTCGTCCGATAATTCAAGGCTGGTGTTCAAAGCCTCGTTATTTGATTCTTCCGTCATGAATCGAAATCTGGGACTAGTCTTCACCGACTTCGACTAGTATCAATGCTTCGGAACCATATACTAAGGAGAATGGGGTCGCCCCCGTACTGGATTTTGACCTTGTTCGGTATGCCCAAAGGACTTCTGGCAGGATTTCTCTCTATTTTCCCTTCGCGTCGTTCAATCTCTTCTTCAGGTTTTGAAGAATAGTCTTGTTCGTTGATTCGGCCTGACCGTTCCCACTGGGGTGGTATGGTGTTGATAATATCCTTCTTATTTTATGATCTTCGAAGAATTTTGTGATTTTGCTGCCAACGAATTGCTTCCCATTGTCGCATACTATTTCGGTGGGTATCCCGAATCGGCATATGATATGATCCCAAATAAAGTCTATAACTTCTTTCTCTCTTATTTTCTCGAACGCCTGCGCTTCAACCCACTTAGAAAAATAGTCAGTCATAAATAAAATAAATTTGGCTTTACCTAGGGTCGACGGCAGAGGGCCGACGATGTCCATCCCTTATTTCATGAATGGCCACGGGGATAGGACCGAGTGAAGTTGTTCCCCGGCTTGATGGATCATTGGCGCAAACCTCTGACATTTATCACATTTTCGAACAAATTTTTTCGCATCTTTGCCCATATCGATCCAATAATACCCCGCTCTGATCACTTTTCAAACTAATGTGTCGGCACCGGAGTGATTGCCACAAGTGCCCTAGTGTACTTCCCGGAGGATGTAATTGGTATCTCCCGGACCCACGCATACCGCCATCGGTCCATCGAATGTTCTTCGATATAGTGTTCCGTCCGCAGCCAACGTAAATCGAGCAGCTTTAGTCCGTAGGGCCCTGGAATCTTTAGGGTTTGAAGGGAGCTTTCCGTTTTTCAAGTATTTAATATACTTGTTTCTCCAATCCCAGGTTAAGCTAGTAGAATTTATTTCGGCGTGCCCATTTTCTATTACCGATCTTGAAAGTTGGACGACAGTCCCCGAGCTCAAATCACCTACCTCTACCGACGATCCCAAATTTGCGAGAGCATCGGCCTCATTATTCCATTCTCGTGGAACATGTCGTAGGGTCCATTGTTTGAAATAGTGTAAGGTGATAAGCAGTTTGTCCAGATACCTTTGCATCCTACCTTCTCGGACTTCGAAGGTTTTGTTTACTTGACTCACCACTAGCAAAGAGTCAAAATGCGCCTCAATGACTTCTGCTCCCAAGTTTCTAGCTAGTTTGAGACCTGCAATCATGGCTTCATACTCAGCCTCGTTGTTAGTTAACCTGATAGTTTTAATAGCTTGCCTAATAATGTTACCCGTGGGGGGTCTCAAAACTATGCCTAACCCAGACCCCTTTATATTCGAAGCACCGTCCGTAAAAAGGATCCATACCCCGGACGATATACCTGATTTCAAAAGGAGTTCCTTTTCGACTTCGGGTATGAGGGTTGGCGTGAAGTCGGCCACGAAGTTTGCCAAAATTTGAGACTTGATGGTCGTGCGGGGTTGATATTTGATATCGTACCCACTGAGTTCGATGGCCCATTTGGCCAATCGGCCTAATAGTTCGGGCCTATGTAAAATATTACGGAGTGGGCAGGTGGTTAATACGCTTATGAGGTGACATTGAAAGTACGGCCTTAACTTTCTAGATGCGCTTACCAGGGCAAGTGCCAATTTTTCTAAGTGCGGATACCTAGTTTCCGCTTCCTCTAAGGTCCGACTTACTTAATAAACGAGAAATTGCGTACCTTGCTCTTCTCGAACTAGGACGCTGCTTACGGCGACTTCCGATACCGCCAAGTACAGGTAGAGCTGCTCGTCCGCTTTCAGAGTATGAAGCAGTGGCGGGCTCGAGAGGTATCGTTTTAATTCCTGTAACGCTTGTTGGCATTCCGGTGTCCAGGCAAAGTCGTTCTTCTTTTTGAGTAGGGAGAAAAATTTGTGACTTCGATCCGATGATCTTGAAATGAACCGGCCTAAGGCTGCAATTCTTCCTGTTAACCTTTGTACAGCTTTCACGCTGTCCACGATGGTGATGTCTTCGATGGCCTTGATTTTGTCGGGGTTGATCTCAATTCCCCGATTTGAGACCATGAAGCCGAGGAACTTGCCCGAACCAACCCCGAAAGCACATTTTTCGGGGTTGAGCTTCATGTTGTATTTCCTCAGAATCTTGAACGTTTCCTGCAAATGGGCCAAATAGTCCTCTGCGCGCAGGGACTTAACTAGCATGTCATCAATATAGACTTCCATCGTTTTACCTATTTGTTCTTCGAACATTCTGTTTACTAAGCGTTGATAAGTAGCTCCTGCATTTTTTAGCCCGAAGGGCAATACGTTATAACAATATGTTCCATATCGGGTCACAAATGAAGTTTTTTCCCGGTTGTCCGGGTTCATCTGAATTTGATTATACACGGAATAGGCGTCGAGAAAGGTGAGGATCTCGTGGCCGGCCGTGGCATCGATCATACGATCGATGTTGGGCAGTGGAAAGGAATCTTTAGGGCATGCTTTGTTCAAATCCTTATAGTCCACACACATTCTAAGTTTGTTTCCTTTTTTAGGTACAACAACCACATTGGCTTACCATTCGGGGTATTTTACTTCCCGAATAGACCCTATCTTGAGAAGTTTGGTTACCTCGTCCTTTATGAATGCGTGCTTTTCCTTGGACTGGAGTCTTCTTTTTTGCTTCACCGGTCTGAACATAGGGTTCGAGCTTAACTGGTGCGTCGTTATGTCCGGCGGGATCCCTGTTATATCTAGATGGGACCAGGCAAAACAGTCGATGTTATTGATAAGAAATTGAATGAGTTTCTTCCTGAGTTCGGGGCTCAAACCCGTTCCCAGGTATACCTTTCGTTCGGGCCAGTGTTCGATCAGTACGATTTGCTCCAATTCCTCAATTGTTGATTTGGTGGGATCAAAATCATCAGGGGTTACGAAGGATCGAGGGATCCGTCGATCATCATCGTCTTCTTCAACGTTCTGCTTACCTGGCTGGGTCGAAGCCAATGTCTGTGATTGCTATTTGGCGCTCTGCTTTGAACCTGATCCTTTTATCGGCGAAGGCGAGGATATTGATTTTGCTTCTTCGATGGAGAACATTTCCTTTGCGGCTGGTTATTCCCCGTACACTATTTTGACACCTCCCGATCTTGGGAATTTGAGGACCTGGTGTAGGGTCGAGGGTATGGCTCTCATGCTGTGGATCCACGGCCTTCCGAAGAGGGCGTTATATCTCATATCACCTTCGATCACGTGAAACTTTGTTTGCTGGATGGTTCCGGCCACATTTATCGGTAGGGTAATCTCGCCTTTAGTGGTTTTACATGTTATATTGAATCCATTTAGAACCATAGTTGCGGGTACGACCTGATCTTGCAGGCCGAGCTGTTCTACGACCCTCGATCTGATGATATTGGCCGAGCTACCTGGATCAATTAACACACGCTTACTCGTAGTTTTATTCATGAGTACGGATATTACCAGTGCATCGTTATGGGGTTGGATGATTCCCTTTGTATCTTCATCAATGAAGGATAAAGTCTATGTGGGTGTATAATCTTGAGTTCGAGATCGCTTCATAATCGACGTTTTAGTGCGTTTAAGCATCGGTCCCTGGGGGGCATCGACGCCGCCGACGATCATGTGAATGACGTGTTGCAGTTCTTCTGGCTCATTTTGCTTGCCGAATTCCTTGTCTCTAAAATGGTTCTTCGCCCTATCGCTCAGAAATTCCCGAAGGTGCCCTTTGTTAAATAAGCGGGCCACTTCCTCTCTTAGTTGCCTGCAATCTTCCGTTCTGTGGCCATGGGTGCCATGATATTCGCACATTTGATTGGGATTCCTTTGGGTAGGATCGGTTTGCATGGGTCGAGGCCATCTGGTGTCTTTGATGCGTCCGATGGCCGATACAATGGCGAATGTACCAATATTGAAGTTATACTCCGATAGTCGAGGGACTTCTATAGGATCTGTATATTTATCAAAGCCGCTATCGAGAATTTTTTCCCCGATCAATCCTTTGGTTGTTTCGAACCGTATCACATGCTGAACCGTTGTTCATCCGATCTGTGTCGTACGGTTGGTATCGGTATCTGTTCGACCTTTATTCTCTGTTGGTTTCCCTTTGATTTTTAGTGGTCGTGTGGTTCTGACGTACGGGCCCATACGGAGCTCCCAATTGATCATCTTCGACCCTGATTTTTGATTGGTACCGGTTGTGTACATCTGCCCAAGTTATTACTGGGTACTCGATCAAATTTTATTTCAGCCGACGTGATGCTGTCGAACTTAGCCCGTTCAGTCCTTGGGTGAAAGCTTGTACGGCCCAATCATCTGTGACCGGTGGCAAGTCCATACGCTCTATTTGAAATCGGGATACGAATTCCCTCAGCATTTCGTTACCCCTTTGTTTTACTTTGAAGAGGTCAGATTTCCTTGTTGCAACCTTTATGGCACCAGCATGTGATTTTACGAACGAGTCTACAAACATGGCGAAAGAATCAAATGAATTTGGTGGTAAGTTGTGATACCAGATCATTGCTCCCTTTGCGAGGGTCTCTCCAAACTTTTTCAACAACACGGATTCGATCTCATCATCCTCCAAATCGTTGCCTTTGATGGCACATGTGTAGGAGGTGACGTGTTCGTTAGGATCATTCGTACCGTTATATTTGGGAATTTCGGGCATACAGAATTTTTTGGGGATTGGTTTTGGGGCCGCGCTCGAAGGAAAAGGCTTTTGTATGAATTTTTTTGAATCGAGCCCTTTTATTACTGGCGGAGCCCCCAAAATTTGATCGACCCTAGCGTTATACGTTTCCACTTTTTTGTCGTTGGCTTCGACTCGCTTTGTGAGTTCCTCGAGCAATTTAGCAATTTCAGGAGCGGTCCCCGATTCCTGCTCGTTTGATTTCACTACGGCGGGTTCCGCTCTGGGGGTGACTTCTCGAAGAAGCGGATTGGAGTTTGGCCTGCTTTGCGTATGAGTTCGGCTCTGCAACTGAGCTATCGTTGCATGTTGATCTTGTAACATTTCAAAAATCATACGCAAGCTGACCCCGATTTCCCCCGTGCTGTAGGTGTCTCGGGCTATGGATCGAGCACCACCCTGAACGCTTCTTTTCGGTTCAAAACGCTGATTCGCTTCTAGAGCTATTTGCGAATTGATATCCAGTGGTACTTCGGCTCGAATTTCGGGTTCTTCGATTCGAGCCTCGTTGTCGTTGTCAGGTAGCCTTCCGGCCCCGGGCACCAAGTTGTTGGTTTCATCTTAAAGGCCGGCTTCGAGGTCGATAGGTAGAGCCATTGCTGATTCGAAGTTGTAAGGTGGAGTGTACTGTAGATTTATATCAAACAACCACTGTTACCCTTAGCCCCACGGTGGGCGCCAAACTGTTTACCCGAAAAATCTGATAACGTTAAATTTAGATATGGTTCTAAGGGTATGCAAATTTCTTTGATACAAAATGACAATACAGGTATTTTTTGCTATGAAATGGGAATGATGGACGGGAAGACTCGAAAATATTAGGAGAACAAGCACAATGAAATCTTAATGTATTTTATGAGGACCTTGTCTATTGCAGTCTATCTCCCTTTTTATAGTAGAGGGTCATTACTTTGTCTATAACAACATAATAAAATAATACATATAGTGGAGAACCTATGATGGTTTGTCTCTCCCTTGATTCTCGCCAAGATTCTCTCCCTTGGTGCGGTTGTAACGGCTCTTGTCTGCGAGCTTGGCGCTGACTCGAGCTCGGTGCTAGATCGAATCCCCAGTCTTAGTTCGAGCTCGGTTCTGCCTTGGAGCATCGATATTCGGGGCCTGTGTCGATCGGCGTTGCCCCGTAGTCCGATTCGGACGCGGGCTCGATAATGATATCGAGTTTTGCCGTTGATTGATCTTATAGCTCGAAGCTCGACGTCTCTACTTCGGAATTTGTCCGAGCTTGCCATGTGGATACCCTTCGATTGAAACGTCATTGTCTCAACCGGTCTTTATGACCAAGAATCGGTTTTGACCATACACAAACGTAGCACTGAGATATAGTAATTAACAAGAATAAAATAGTAACAACGATACCAAGATTTTTACGTGAAAAACCCTTTTGAATAAGGGAAAAAACCACGCCCCAAGACGAGCAGCTAATATCACTATAGCAAGGAATTTTACATTTTGTAGGTCCGAGTAAAATACTCCAAAGACCACTACAACACTCAAAAGAAATAATCCTCTTTTGATATTCTCACCTTACTACAATATCGCTCGCTCTCTATTTTTCTCACAGACTATTTCCTTATACCTTGTCTGTGAAACATCACTCTTTCTTTCTCTCTTTGTTGGTGTGTAGAAATGATAGCTGAAGCTCTCCTTTTATAGCCGAAGTCTCACTCTCTAAAGCCTACTATATTTGACAATTTGCACACACTTTTCCTTCTTTTTTCTTCAATGTTGACAATTCAACAAAGTTGGCTACCAAACCAAAGAAATTTTCCTTAGGCACATGCCTATTACTTTGGCTTTTGAATGAGATGGACCCCATCAATCTTCCCCTCCAGTCTCATTCATCTAGAGGAGGTAGCACTGTCTTCTAGTTTGAGTGCATGCCGATAGGTTCTTTGCATAGCTCAAACCTGTCTCTTGGTACTACCTTGGTCAACATATCAGCCGGATTTTCACTCGTGTGAATCTTTTGGACCTGTAAAGATTCGTTCTCCACCTGCTCACAAATCCAATGATATCCCACATCTATATGCTTTGTTCTTGCATGGTACATGGAGTTCTTGCTCAAGTCTATTGCACTTTGAATGTCACAATAGACAACATACTCCTTTTGATGCAATTCCAGCTCTTGAAGAAACCGCTTGAGCCATACCATATCCTTGCCAGATTCTGTAGCGCCAATGTACTCTGCTTCAGTTGTTGAAAGTGCAACACACTTCTGCAATTTAGACTACTATGATATAGCTCCCCCTGAAAAAGTAAATAGATATCCAGTAGTGGATTTTCTATTATCAGTATCACCGGCCATATCAGCATCCGCGAATCCCTTCAAGATTGGATCAGATCCTCCAAAACACAAGCAATCTCCTACAGTACCTCTTAAGTACCTGAGTATCAACTTGACTGCTTCCCAATGTTTCTTTCCAGGATTTTCAAGAAATATGCTAACAACACCAACTGTATGAGTAATATCAGGTATGGTGCATACCATTGCATACATCAAGCTTCCGACTGCTGAAGAATAAGGAACTCTAGCCATGTTCCCTTTCTCCTCCACTGTTGTAGGACACATCTTCTTGCTCAACTTTAGATGACTAGCAAGAGGTGTGCTGACTTGCTTAGCATTCTTCATGTTGAAGCATTCCAGTACACGTTTAATGTACTTCTCCTGAGACAACCACAACTTTCTGCTTGTTCGCTCTCGAACTATTTTCATACCCAGAATTTATTGTGTTGGGCCCAAGTCCTTCATATCAAATGACTTGGACAAATCTCTCTTCAACTTTATGATCAGCTCTTTGTCTTTTCCTTCATTTAACATGTCATTCACAAACAACAACAAAATAATAAAGTTGTTGTCAGAAATTTTTTTGAAGTATACACATGGATCATAATATGTCTTTGTGTAAGTTTCATGAATGAGTCAAACTTTTTGTACCATTGTCGTGGTGCCTGCTTCAACCCATAAAGACTCTTATTCAGTTTGCACACCATGTGTTTTCTTTCAGCTACTTCAAATCCTTTTGGTTGCTCCATATAGATCTCTTTTTTCCAAATCTCCATGAAGAAATGCAGTTTTCACGTCCAACTGCTCCACTTCAAGATCTAGGCTAGCTGCTAAGCTCAAGATTGTTCGAGTAGAAGTCATTTTGACAACATGTGAGAAAATTTTGTCAAAATCAATACCTTTCTTCCGTTCGAAGCCTTTTACCACCAATCGAGCTTTGTATCTGACCAGCTTGCCATTTCCATCTTTCTTGAGTTTAAAGACCCATTTGCATTTGAGTGGTCTTTTTCCCTTTGGAAGTTCAACCAACTTGTACGTGCCATTTTTTTGCAGTGATTCCATCTTTTCTTGCATGACTTTCATCCACTTGTTCTTTTCTGGATGGGACAACACCTCCTTAAAACTTTTTGGCTCCCCTTCATCACTGGTGAGGACATACTCTGTGGAAGGGTACCTACATGACTCTACCCTTGGCCTCTCTGATCTCCTCAGAGGTTAAGGTTGTTTTTCTTCCTGAGTGGGGTGCTCCACTTGCTTGACACCATCATCAAGTTGCTCCCCCTGCTCAATAACCTCACCAGGTTGCTCCCACTGCTCGACAACATCGTCGGTCCTACTTTCTGCACTTGTGGGATTGTTAGAAGTAGAAAGAATAGTAACAAGGTTAGGAATTATACCATTCTTGTCCTTCTCTGGCATATCATCAGCAGTTCCAACTTCACTTTCTCGGAAGACTACATCTCTGCTTCAGATGACCTTCGTCTTTATAGGATCCCACAATATGTATCCGAACACTTCATCTCCAAATCCTATGAATATGCAGGGAACAAATTTATCATCCAGCTTTGTTCTCTGCTCCTTTGGTACATGTGCAAAAGCTCTGCAACCGAACACCTTCAGATGCGAGTAGGACACCTCCTTGTTAGTCCAAACTCTCTCTGGGATGTCAAACGCCAACAGAACTGATGGACTCTTATTGATCAGGTAACATGCCGTCTGAACTGCTTCACCCTAGAATGAGTTAGGCAGTTTAGCCATTATGAGCATGCTTCTCACCTTCTCCACAATGGTGCGGTTCATCCTTTCGGCTACGCCATTGTGTTGTGGAGTTCCAGGAACTGTCTTTTCATGTCTGATACCATGGCTCGAACAGTACTCTTCAAATTCCCTTGAAGTGTACTCACTTCCATTGTCACTTCGGAGACGCTTTAGCTTTTGGCATGTCTCCATTTCCACCATAGCATGAAACTTCTGGAAAACTTGAAACACCTGATCTTTGATTTTCAAAATATAAATTCATAATTTTCATGAAGCATCATCAATAAAAGTAACAAAATATTTGTTACCGCCCATCGATTCAATTTTCATTGGACCACAAACATCAGAATATACCAAATCAAGTATATTCAATTTTCTTTCAGCCGATATTTGAAATGAGACTCTATGCTACTTTTCAAATAAACAGTAGTCACAAGGTTTTACTGTTGTACCTTTGGCATAAGAAATAAGTGATTTATTGGCAAGAATCTACAATCCCTCCTCGCTCATATGGCCCATTCTTTTGTGCTACAAATCTATAAAAATCTCATCTTGCGCCGCGTTCAATTCACCTTGGCATATTTCTGCATTTGTCCTGTACAACATGCCACGAGCAACTCTCTTTACAATCACCAATAATCCCTTGGTGAGTCTCCACTTTTGATTTGCAAAATAGTTCTTGTATCTATCTCAGTCTAAAGCAATTCCCGAGAGCAAGTTCATCCGTAAATCAGGTACATGTCGCACGTCCTTCAGAACCAATGTGCATCCGACATTTGTCTTGATACAAATATCACCAATCCCCGCAATCTTTGAGTAACTTGTGTTACCCATTCTCACAGTACCGAAATCACCTGCTACATATCTGCAAAAAAGATCTCTAACCGGTGTGGCATGGTAAGATGATGTTGTATCAACCACTCATTCTGACTATGGACCTAATAAGTGCATGCATTCCTCTTCCTCATTTATAAAGAGGACAACATTATCATTGTTTTGCCCCATGGCGGTTATGTTGTCGTCATTCTTCTGGCCACTAGTTTCACCTTTTCCCTTCCTTGGATTTGAGCAATCTCTTTTGAAGTGACCTAGTTGATCATAATTGTAGCAATTTCTAGCTCTTGATTTGGATCGGTTCTTAGACTTCCTACGAGCTCCGGATCTACCATAGTTGCTCGAACTCTTTTGAAAACTACTGCCTCTACCTTCTGTGATGAGAGCATGTCCTTGATTTTCAGGCTTCTTTCTCATCTTCTCATTGAGTAGAAGAGCCGATGTGACGTCTTTTAACTCAATGGTAGTCTTACCGTACAGGATAGTTGTTGCCAAATTATCGTACGAAGATGGCAACGAGTTCAATAGCAAGATGGCTTTATCTTCTTCCTCGATTTTCACTCCGAAGTTGGCGAGCTATGTGATTAGTCCGTTAAACACATTTAAATGTAACAAAAAATTCGTACCTTCATTCATGTGTAGGGCATATAACTGCTTCTTCAAGTACAATTTATTTGTCAGCATTTTGGACATGTATAGGCTTTCCAACCTTGTCCAAACTCCACGTGCGGTGTCTTCATCAATGATATTATTTACCACATCATCTGATAAGTGCAACCTGATTGCACTAGCAGCCCTTTCATCCAAGTCAGCCCAATCCTCAGCTTTCATTGTATCAGGCTTTTTGTCATCGGCATCAAGTACCTTGTGTAATCCTTATTGAATGAGCAGATCCTTCATCCTTCTTTGTTATGTTGAGAAACCGTTATCTCCGTTGAATTTTTCTACCTCGTACTTTACTCCAGATATTTTTTTTTCACCGAGTATAGTATTACCGATAGTGAATAGTGCTTCTGTGAACGAGCAGAACATGTGCTCTGATACCAGTTATTGAGAATAAACCCCCACATAAAATAATATTCACGGTAATAAAAGCGGAATAATAACGTAGCACTGAGATACAGTAATTAACAAGATTAAATAGTGACAACGATACCAAGATTTTTACGTGAAAAACCCTTTTGAATAAGGGAAAAAACCACGTCCCGAGACGAGCAACTGATATCACTATAGCAAGAAATTTTACTCTTTGTAGGTCCGAGTAAAATACTCCAAAGACCACTACAGCACTCAAAAAAAATAATCATCTTTTGATATTCCCAACTTACTACAATATCGCTCGTTGTCTATTTTTCTCACAGACTATTTTCTTATACCCTGTCTGTGAAATATCACTCTTTCTTTCTCTCTTTGTTGGTGTGTAGAAATGAGAGCTGAAGGTCTCTTTTATAGCCGAAGTCTCACTCTCTAAAGCCTATACTATATTTGACAATTTGCACACTTTTCCTTCTTTTTTTCTTCAATGTTGACAATTCAACAAAGGTGGCTACCAAACCAAAGAAATTCAACAAAGTTGGCTACCAACCCAAAGAAATGTTTCTTAGGCACATGCCTATTATTTTGGCTTTTGAATGGGATGGTCCCTATCACGGAGCTCTCCCATTTCCTCTTGAAAACCGCCGCATTATAACCAAAATTTCTCAAATATGCCATTACATTCCTCTGGAGTATCGATTTATTCGATTTTGCACATGAAAACACTTCCAATGCCTTAGCAATGCAAGACGCCAATACATTACGGTACAAATCGAGATCCGCTTTGAAGTTATGGTCTTTCTAAGTGGGTGTAGCCAGTAGTTCTTTATTCCCTACATATAATGACCTAAGTGTAATTTGTGGGAGAATAGGCCCACTATTATCTTGGTCTTGCATTGCTTCAAAAGGAACAGTATGCTGAAGGTGTGAGAGAATTGGAAAAGGTATAAACATCATCTCTTACAGATGTTTAAATACTGTCTTGCGACTGTCCATGCTTCACATTGTTACTTAACACTTCTTTGGCAGTGCCATTCTGAGGTGTCTACTCTGTATACAAATAGCCTCTGTTTGTTTGAAAGTTTAGGCTTCAGTCCTAATTGTTATGAAAATGTCAACGTGACAAAGTAGGTATATTTCTCCTTATAATTTTGTCATTTCTTATACATTCTTACTTTTGCTATTATTGTTTCCTTTTCATGCTCTTAGTATATTAATCCAAATGCAATTCTGTAATTAGGGATGTAGCGCGGTTGCTATTGTCACTGCTCATTCTCAATAGTTTTAACATATGAAAGTTAGCAGGCCTGATTGTCATAAATCAAGTTTTGTGAACCTTTTATCATTTCATTGGTTTATTTTCTGAGTCTCCATTTTCCATAAAACTGCCTTAAGTTCAAACTTAACTAAACTTGATCTAATTTCACCCTTATGCGTTTAGCTAAGTGATCTGATAGAAACCAGAAGTAGATAACAGAATAAATAGAACAAAGAAGTTAATATTATTGGCAATAGTTTGTGCAAGAATCTTAAATACAACTACACCAATAAAGTTGTCCGTATCGAAAGGACAATGTTCCAGAATAAAGTAGTTTTGGTTCTGATAATGATACCTACACATTACAGGATCTATTACTTATATAATAGGCTGATCATAACTACTACATAACCTATTAGGATAAAGATAAAATAACTTCTAATAACCATAATAAAACTGCTAAACAGATAATAACTGAAAGCTTCAGGAATTATTTTCTCCTAAATCTTTGCTTCTTCTGGAAGATACATGGCTTATCAGTAAACCCCTCCTGGAAAGACGACTTGTCCTCAAGGCAAAATTTGAGAAATTGTGCCCACATCAGTAGGAAACATGTCATTTTTGTCTTATCCTTCACAATCAGTGTGTCATTCTCTTCTTGCATCAACTCCAGATGAGAAAAAGTCCCAGGTTTGCAGCAATGACTAGGGCTAAACCTTTCTCCACAACCATAGCAAAGGCCTTTGTCTCGCCGAATTTATTGTTCATGAGTCAACGGGCGAGTGTTGGGAAGTGATGGTGGTTGAAAAGGACGTGTAACTGGTTGGCGGGATGGCAGAAAAGCGAAGGATTCTCGGGCCACTAGAGATGATGTCCTAACCAAAGGAGGTCGTGATACAGAAGGCAAAGTGGGTGCCTTACTGGACCGATTAGGTCCCTGTTTTCCTTCATATTCTAAAGCCAGGCTCACTGTCTTGTACACAGATCGAGTTTTGTTAATCCTAACGTCCACGTAAAGGTCTTCTTTCAGCCCACTGAGGAAAACTCCAAGCAAACAGTGTTCTGGCCAATTTTGCACATGCGCTGCTCGTTTTGCAAATTCTTGCCTATACTCAAACATTGTTCCAGTTTGTTGGATATCACAGAGATGTTCATCAGGGTTTTAAAACTCAGTAGGTCCGTAATTTTCTTGCATTACTTTCACCAATTCGTCCCAATAGTAAATGGTTTGCTCACTGTTGATCCAAGTGAAAAGATCCAATGCATCTCCTTCTAAGTACATCGAAGCCATATCGACCTTGCATTCCTCATAAGTTTGATAGTACTGGAAATACTTCTCTGCTTTTAAAATCCAGCCTCTAAGATCTTCTCCCTCATAATTTGAAAATTCCATCTTTGTCTGTGAGCACTACAAAATTTCTCGTTGCCAAGTGCTATTAACCTCACCCTCTTCTGGTATGGCTTTAGCTTTCCTTTTATTATTGTGATCTCCATCGTGGTGTGCTTTTAATGTGGCCACATCAGCGGCTAAAGCATCTATGGCTTCCAATTTCGTTGTTATAGTCGTCAATTGTTGGGAAATCGGGTCAAGAGTAGGAATGGTGGGTTCACTTTGGGAAGCGTTGGTCTGTGTGTTCACCGTGGCAGATCTTACTGCTCTGATACCAAACTGATGGAAACCAGAAGTAGATAACAGAATAAA
Organism: Nicotiana tabacum; assembly: GCF_000715075.1. Taxonomy (NCBI): domain Eukaryota; kingdom Viridiplantae; phylum Streptophyta; class Magnoliopsida; order Solanales; family Solanaceae; genus Nicotiana; species Nicotiana tabacum. Next base: position 7,660,924 of record NC_134101.1, on the reverse strand, counting down.
TAGAACAAAAAAGTTAATATTATTGGCAATAGTTTGTACAAGAATCTTAAACACAACTACACCAATAAAGTTGTCCGTATTGAGAGGACAATGCTCCTAAATAAAGTAGTTTTGATTCTGATAATGATACCTACACATTACAGGATCTATTACTTATATAATAGGTTGACCGTAACTACTACATAACCTATTAAGATAAAGATAAAATAACTTCTAATAACCATAATAAAACTGCTAAACAGATAATAACTAATAAACGTCTAATAACTGAAAGCTTCAGGAATTATCATCTCCTAAATCTTTGCTTCTTCTGGAATATACGTGGCTTATCAGTACACCCCTCCTGGAAAGATGACTTGTCCTCAAGGTGAAGTTTGAGAAATTGTGCCCACATCAGTAGGAAACTGATCTTGCCGAAATCACACCTCAGTTTGGGTTGTGAAGCGGCCAATTGCAATAATAATATCCAACTAGAAGTCAGGATCGAATCCACAGGGAGCGTAGATGGGATTAGGTATATATTTGGACTAAGCACGTAAAGTGTCTAAGATGCACTTCCAAAAATTGTGTTTTGATTCTACTTCTAAATTAAGCTACGGTTTGCAAATGTAAAGCTAGAGAATAATATTTTTTGTGTTGTTTTTCAAGTATGTAAAAGATCTAGGGTTGTGACTTCCACTTAGGTATTTTCCTAACGGGTTGTGGGCTTTAGGGCAGGTTTGGTAGGCTGGGGTGTAATATAACAATCAACACGTAATTACCCACTCAATACCTTTCGGTAATAGAGTGGTTTTGACCCAATTTAGCTTTCTCAAGTCCAAATGGGTAATTCGCAAAATAGTTGATAGATGCTCAAGTCGGGTTTTACTATCTCTAGATTCAACCCTTTAATTGGGACTATCAATTTCTTGAGTTCACCCAAATTTCTTGTTAGCCAAGTTTTTCTAGACTCGGTCTCTCTTTCTCAAGTAGAGACTAAGTCAAATAGGCTCAAATCAATATTTGCAACCATTAATTCTAGAATTAAAGCAAGAACTAGGCTAAATATTACACACCCAACCATAAACAAGCCCTCCCATTAGGTACCCAGTAGGTACCCACACTAGGATTGGGTCACAATCTTAGCTAGAAATTTAGCTACTCATAGATGAAAATGAAGAAATTAAAGAAGAATAGAAGATTAAACTCATATTCAATGATAAAGAGATAAATATCCAATGTAAAATAGACAAACTATCATAAAATTTCCTAAAGCAGTAAATAAAAATGGCTCCCAACTTTCAGATGTTCAAACTTAACCTAAATTTGACATAAAGAATTATTTATACACATCTAAAATTATCGGACAAAATTACCCCTGCGGAGGTTCTGCAGCCGCACAATTCTATGTGCGGTCCACACTTTGAAGTTGGTCTTGACAGGATGGACTTCTGCGGCCGCACAATTCTGGGTTGCGGCCGCAGGTCTTCAGATTCTGCGGACTGCATATTTTTGAGTGTGGCCGCACTCTTGAATTTGAGCTTGACATGAGGGACTTCTATGGACTGCACATTTTTGAGTACAGCCACACTCTTGAATTCTGCAGCCGCACAATAATAGTTTGGTCTGCATTTCTTCATGGACTCAGAACTCCATCTCTCTGAACCTCATCTTTTGCGGCCGCACAATAATTGTGCGGTCCGCACTTTGCAAAGGAATTCTGTCAGAGGTCCTTCATAGTCTGCGGCCGCACTCAATATTGTGCGGTCTGCACTTTGCTCTTTTTGCTTGGTTTTAGTCCTTGTCCAAAAATACTCCTTCTTGAGTTGAATTTCATCATTTTGGCTCTTTTTCCAATGCTCATGCAAGTAAGCACATTTTATCATTTTTTGGAAATACCTTTAAGCATTTTTGAGCTAAAACTAAAGTAAAAGAGTGCAAATAAGTAGTCAAAATCCCTACTTATCAACTCCCCCAAACGTAAGCTTTTGCTTGTCCTCAAGCAAATAAGGTAATTCTCACCTCCACAAGAAAAGATCTATTTCAGTTGGCCTAAGTTATATCAAACACACATCAATTGGGACCAACAATTACCCACACACTCATGAATTATCAACAAGGCCATGTTTTGAATGTTAAAGCACAAATAGCTCTAATGTGACACTTGAGCATTAAGAGTTGACTTTACTCATCAAGGAAGTTTTCACTTTTATGTAGGTCACTGTGGATCCCAAACTCCTCCTCCTATACTCTCCGTAAGCTCATCTCACTCAAGAATGTAGCACTCAGTTCAATGATTCGTGAATGGTTCGCTCATCACTCTCAAAAGAATGTTACAAGTACGGCTCTAAGTACCATATGTTTGCCCCTCATGTAGATCACCACTAATGTAAGCTTACTCGGCTTGAAATCACGTAGGGCTTTTTCGGCATGTAATGAAGGCTTTTGGACTAAGGAGGTAAATGTTGGAATGGAACGGGTTCATCTTTCCATTAGAACTCCATTTTCTCTTTTTGGCTCATACTTTGCCGACTCTTTGAGTCATTTTCTTTTTCCTTAGGGGAACTAGAGAGAACATCACTCTTTCTTGGTCATGATATCCATATTCTCCTTCTTTGTTTTCTCCATGCTTTGCACTTTTGCTTTCTTTTGAATCCTTTCAACCCTTCAAATTATTCATTTTCTTTTTGTGTTTTTCTTTTGTTCTTTATTTCTTTTTCTTTGCCTTTCCTTTTCTTTATTTCTTTTCTCTTCTTGTTCCTTGATACCACTTTCAAACTATTCATCTCTCCCCCAAACTTATGTTTTCATCATTTGTTTCTCATGAGTGCTAAGGAAAGCTCGGGTGCCAAGAAAGGGTCACTATAAAACGGGTAAAGGCTTGTAACATGGTTATCGAATGAAAAAGGCTTTAGGCTCAAAAGGGTTTACAAGGATAACATCATTGGTGGGCCATGGAAGTTTGAAAACGGGTCAAGGAGAGCCTACAATTACTTCTCAAGCTAAGCAAACTTAGAATTTCGCCTAGAAACACATTCGGGGCAAGTTCTAGATCATTCACACGGGTACTTGGACTTGTAACAAAATATCTCACTTCTCACACAACCGGATTGTTAAAGAGGATAGATTCGAGGTCCCACAACAATCGTATTCAAGATTGAAGATCGCTAATGGTTCAACTAAACCACCCGATGATTGCCTAAGTCAACAGAAGAGTCACAAGGTCACTAACTAGAGCCATTTCTTTCCAAAAGCTTGTTTTTAACCATAAGCGTGTAGTTAAGTGTGTTGGTACCCAGTGAAGCATGCTTGACCCTTTTTTTTATTCATTAACACTACTGTTTCTACCTAAACATCAAAAATGGACTCAATCCCTTAAGAAGGTTGTCACGCCATCTGTCGTTGGGAAGAGCCACCCGGTTCACACAAAACCCACCTTTGGAAAGAACTGTGGCATTAAGAAAAACCAAAGGCTTATTACTCACTTAAACATAAAAAGAAGCTACCGAATCAAAAAAAATCTATTAACATAAATAAGAAGCTAACCAACTAAGAAAATAAAATAAAGAAGCTATGAAATAAGCTACTGAAAGTAAGACAATTGAATATACAAACTGAGGGGAATAAAATATATACATCAAAAGAGAGGGAGGAATATATACATAATGAAAGAGAAAATAAAGATAAAAGAAAAATAGTATTAAAGTTATTACAGGCCAATGTCATCAAATCAAACCAACCAAAATAGACCACCCCCTGAATAAAAAAAGCATTATCCCCAATGCTTAGCAAAATCAAAATAAGAGAGGGTAGATACTAAAGAAAACTCCATACGTGGTCTCAGGGTGCATGGCAGCATCACCACCCTCGGGCTCCTCCAACTGGATCTCATCATCCTCTGCTCGGGGAACAACGGGGTTGGTGAACATCTGAAGCACCTCCTCGGTAGTATGAGCAGCAAGGTCTGGCTCGTCAGACTAGGCAGCTGGTGCCTCTGCTGATGGTGCTGCTGGGTCTGCTGGTACTGATGGATCTGTCTCCATCAGTAGGTCAAATGGTAAATCACAAGCTGCTGCAATCTTTGTCACCTCCTTTCTCAATCTCTCCACTGATTTCTTCGAGGCTTGGTATTTCCTCATCTTCTTCACCTGTTTGTCCAACTCCTCAATAGCTCCCTCATGTGCCGCCAATGTATCCATAATGGTCTTCTGGTTGTCCAGGATCTTATTCAATGTTTCCTCCACTAACGGAGGAACTTGTGGTGCTGCTGGTGTAGAATACTGTGCTGCAACAGCACTGGATATGTCAAACAGCTTTGAAGTAGCTGTCTGCATCCAGTTGTTGAGACTCGCCAATGTCTGGGAGACTTTCAGCACAGTGAGTGGATATGTGGATGAAGTAGGCACTGGTACTGATGGTCTAAAAGATGAAGGTGGTGGCATGTCAGTTGTCTCTATGGAAGGACCGGCTGTTGTAGAAGGCATAGGAGTTGTAGAAGGCTCAGTAGCTAACTCTGTAACCACCACCGATGGCTCATCAAATTGACCAACGGTGGTAGTTTCCTTACCCCTGAACTTTGGGTTTTCCGTACCTTGCAAGGAGTACCATGGGAAGGGCTTCTTGGCCTGCACTTTTGTATCAAAACTCCTCGGCTCCACTTTTGCATCTGTGATATATTATGTGAGGGTGTTGGGATATGGGTAGGAGCTTTCACCTTTTTGGACAACCACTGACATGTTGGCCGACATGATGGCACCCACATTGATTGGGTACCAGGCCATAATAGATGCCACCAAAACTGCTCGGGGGATTGAAAGATTGTTCTCATTCCGGCTTGGGTCAATATGGCTGCACACAAAGGTTTGCCACCCTTTTGCTTCAAAATTAAGGGTGGCCCGTGCAATAGGAACCCCTGTTGTGATCCACGGTGGTGGTGGTCCTGGAGGAGCCAAAATCTCTGCTAACCAAGGGCGAGCTGCATCACCCATAGCAAGCTTCTCCAAGTACTAGATTGCCTTTACCTCCTCGAATCCAGGTAAGTGTTCAGAGTGCTTGGGTTGAATCTGACTTTCAAATTTCTCACTTTGGTACCCTTCTTGATGTGTGCCACATTGGCATAAAACTCCCGTACCAAGTGCTCTTTGGCATCCATAACACTCTGGGTGAACCACATCCACCCCTTGCGCTCCCTGAACTGCTTAAGGATATTTGGATTGTATTTATCCAAATCCTTCAGCAAGAATTGTCGCTCAAGTGTGAGCGATCTCTAGGGCCACCACTCTCTAAACTTTGTGAAGGCAGTCAAACTCACGAATCTATCTTCCCATACTTCCTTCTTCTTCGACCTCTCTAGGTCGCCCACTCTAGTGTCACCTCCCCTACCATCATCAGGAACATCACCATCATCTACTGCGGTATCGGAACCCTGGCTCTGAACCCTGGCTACCGGTATCGGAACCATCAGAAGAACTTGATGTGGTGGAGGGTTCGTTGCGCAGTTGGTATCTCCCAGTGAATTGTGGTGGTTGGGACTGAGCCTCAGGTTGTACCTCCACTGAGTGACCCTCGGAGGCTTCCCTAGACGGGACATATGAGCTTGATTATGAGGGATATATGGCCCTACCTCTCCCAGTGGTCGGGTTTTTGGCTATAGCTTTTGATTACACTCCCAGAGGTTGAGTGCCCTTTCCTCGGCCTCGAGAGGGTTTAACCCTCCCTTTAGATATATCACATCTGCCTCGTGATCGAACCATTGTATGCAATACGAAGCACATAAGTCAGTTAAAGTTGAGAAGCATGTTAACAGTTGCAGGAAATCAGTGTACAAAAGAGACAGTCCGGACCACATAATATTGAGTGCGGCCGCAGACTACATTGTGCGGTCGCACATGCTGAAGTGCTGACCGCACAATTTTGAGTGCGGCCGTACAAAACCAGGTTCATACTACTGGTTCTCTGAAGTTCCAAAGTGTGGTCGCACACATTTTTCCGCGGACCGCACAATTTTTATGCGGACCACATAATTTTGAGTGAGGTTCGCACTTTTCCTGTATCACATTTAGCCCTAACTCAAGATCTGCGGACCGCACAATTTTGTGTGCGGCCGCACAATTCAAAAATAAAATGGCACTGACTTAGGTTTTGTAATTTTTGCACAATTTAAACATTGTATTTGATTAAACATGATGAATGATCTACCCAGTCCCCAACGAGCACACATGAAATTACCCACACAATTTCAAGCACACATGAAGAACATTTGATATTTTAGGCCTAAAAATAACTATACTAATTAAGAACAAAAACTAAAAAATTGAAAAATCTAAACATGAATTGAACATACCAGTGATGAAGGATGCAAGTAAGAATCTACACTGATGAAATGAATGTGGAGTGTGAGGTACTTTGTGTGCATTGTGCTTGCTTAGGTCTCAAAGTTCAGAGTGTGTAAAGTTGTGAATAGTGCAATGAGGTCCTATTTAAAGGTTGACCAAAGTCGGTCAAAATTGAAGCTGAGTGCCGCCGCAGAATGGCCTTTTCTCTGCAATTCAAAACTTTAGAGAGTTGGATTTTTGGGTCTCCAGTTGTGTGGCCGCACAAAGAATTGTGCGGCCGCAGATTCTTCTCTGATGTGGCATACAAAATTGTGCGGTCCGCATAATAAATGTGCGGTCCATATTTTTTCAACACTTGGCCAATTTTTTTCGAACACAGTACCTGCAATGCACACTCATTCATGCAATTCAGTTCAAAACCAGTTAGCTTAATACAAAACCTATCTAAAAAAGAATAAAATAAAAAATAAAAAGAAACATGGGTTGCCTCCCAAGAAGCGTTTGATTTAACATCGAGGCACGACGCAGATTACCATCAATCACTTGAAATGAATTAACGCAACGACGTGGCCATCGTCAATTTTGCCAAGATAATGCTTTACCCGGTGACCATTGACTCTAAACACTTCATCATTTTTGTTCTTCAAGTCTAATGCACCAAAGGGTGTCACATTCACAAACTCAAATGGACTACTCCACTTAGACTTCAACTTTACCGGAAACATTCGTAACCGATAATTGAATAATAACACAAGATCACCTTCTTTGAACTCCTTGTTCCGGATGTACTTGTCATGGAGGTACTTCATCTTGTACTTATATAAGGACGAACTTGTATAAGCATGGTACCGGAATTCATCAAGCTCATTCAATTGTGCCACCCTTAAGTTGGCGGCGACATCCCATTCAAGATTAAGGTTTTTCAATGCCCACATAGCCTTGTGCTCAAGTTCCACCGAAAGGTGACAAGATTTCCCGAACACTAACCGGTATGGAGACATACCAATTGGTGTTTTGTAAGTCGTCCTATAAGCCCAAAGAGCATCATCAAGTTTCTTTGACCAATATGTCTGGTTGGCATTCACTGTCTTTGACAAAATACTCTTGATCTCCCGGTTGGAGACTTTCACTTGCCCGCTTGCTTGAGGATGATAGGGGGTCGAGACTTTGTGAGTGACACCATACTTGGTGAGTAAGATATCAAAAGCTTTGTTGCAAAAGTGCGATCCCCCATCACTAATAATGGCCCTTGGAGTACCGAATCTTGTGAAGATGTTCTTTTTCAAAAATACCACCACACTTTGAGCTTCATTGTTGGGTAAAGCCATGGCTTCAACCCACTTTGACACATAATCTACAGCTACTAAAATGTAATTGTTCCCACAAGAGCTCACGAACGGACCCATGAAATCAATGCCCCACACATCAAAAATGTCAATCTCCAAGATGGTGGTGAGGGGCATCTCATTTTTCTTAGAAATCCCACCGTCCCTTTGACATTCATCACAACGCTTAACGAGATCGCTAGCATCCTTATAAAGAGTAGGCCAATAGAATCCACAACTCAACACTTTTGTTGCCGTTCTAGCTCCACCATGGTGAGCACCATATGGTGAAGAGTGGAAAGCCTCAAGAATTTCCACTTGTTCTTCCTCCGGTACACATCGTCGAATCACATCATCGGTACAAATCCGAAAGAGATACGGCTCATCACAATAATAGTCAAGCCAATCCTGTTTGATCTTCTTCTTTTGGTTTGAAGAGAACTCATTCGGTACAATACCAATCACAAGATAATTTGCTAAGTCGGCAAACCATGGCATCCCGGTCATTGAAATGGCTAGAAGTTACTCGTCGGGGAAGGAATCATTTATCTCAAGGCCGTCACGTGGCCTCCCCTCCTCCTCCAAACGAGACAAGTGGTCCGCCACTTGGTTTTCACTACCCTTACGGTCTTGAATCTCTTGATCAAACTCTTGCAATAGAAGAACCCACCGCATTAACCTTGCCTTTGAATCCTTTTTGCTCATTAAGTACCGAAGCATCGCATGATCAGTATGGACAATCAACTTTGTACCCATCAAGTACGGGCGAAACTTCTTCATAGCAAAGACAATAGCAAGTAGCTCTTTTTCGGTCACTATGTAGTTGATTTGGGCATCATTCATGGTCTTGCTAGCATAGTAGAGCGGATGGAAGATTTTGTTGATACGTTGCCCCAAAATCGCTCCAACCGCCACATCACTTGCATCACACATGAGCTCGAAAGGCAAGCTCTAATCTGGTGCGGTGATAATAGGAGTAGTAGTCAATTTGAACTTGAGCAATTCGAATGCCTTCATACATTCCTCGTTGAAATGGAACTTAGCATCCTTCTCCAACAGTTTACACAAGGGGTTCACCACTTTGGAAAAATTCTTGGTGAATCAGTGATAGAACCCAGCATGAACCAAGAAGCTCCTCACTCCCTTCACGGATGTAGGGGTGGGAGTTTAGAGATCATCTCTATTTTGGCCTTGTCGACCTCAATACCATGCTTTGAAATTTTGTTGTGGAGGATAATGCCTTCCTCGACCATGAAGTGACATTTCTCCCAATTCAAAACCAAGTTTGTCTCCTCACATCTTGCCAAGAACTTATCCAAGTTGTTCAAGCAATCATCAAAAGAATTTCCGACCACGAAAAAGTCATCCATGAAGACCTCAAGAAAATCTTCCACCATGTCGGTGAAGATGGCCATCATACACCGTTGAAAAGTCATTAGTGCATTGCATAACCCAAATGGAATTCGCGAGAATGCGAAAGTACTATAGGGACAAGTGAAAGTAGTCTTCTCTTGGTCCTCCGGAGCAATAAGAATTTCATTATAGCCGGAATATCCATCAAGGAAATAATATAAAGCTCAACCGGCCAACCTATCAAGAATTTGATCAACGAATGGGAGTGGGAAATGATCTTTCCAAGTGACTTTGTTGAGCTTTCGATAGTCCATACACACTCTCCACCTGGTCATCGTTCTTGTAGGGATCAACTCATTCTTGTCATTTATTACCATAGTCATGCCCCCTTGCTTTGGGACACATTGCATCGGAGAGGTCCACGAGCTATCGGGAATGGAGTAAAAAACCCCAGCATCCAACCATTTTATGATCTCCTTCTTCACCACCTCTTGCATTGCTTCATTTAATCTTCTTTGATGTTCAACGGAGGGTTTGGCATTCTCCTCCAAAATATTCTTGTGCATGCAAAAGGCAGGGCTTATACCCCGAATGTCCGCCAATGTCCATCCTACAGGTTTCTTCCTCTTTTGCAGCACCGCCAAAGTAGAGTCTATATGCACGTTTATCAAACAAGAAAAAAGAATAACCGGTAAAGTAGAACATTTCCCAAGGAATTCATACCTGAGATGTGGCGGCAATGGCTTTAACTCCAAAGTGGGAGGCTCCTCGATTGAGGGCTTTGTTGGAGGAGTCTTCCGTTTCTCAAGATCTAAGGATAACTTTCGAGGTTCATAAGTGTACTACCACATTCCTTGCAATGCATTTACATATTCCACATAAGCTTCCTTCTCATTATCATCATGATTAAGCAATACGGCCTCCAAAGTATCGTCAACATTCATCATGGCACTAGCATCATCAATAATCACATTGGTCACTAAGTCCACAAACGAACAAACTTCATTGCTATTGGGTTACCTCATAGATTTGCATACATGGAAAACCACCTTTTCATCGCCCACCCGGAAGGTGAGCTCATCGGCTTCCACATCAACAAGAGCCTTCCCCGTAGCAAGGAAAGGTCTACCCAAGATAATAGACACCTCATAGTCCACTTCGCAATCAAGAATCAAAAAGTCTGTCGGGAAGATGAACTTATCAACACGAACCAACACATCATCAATAATACCCAATGGTCTCTGAGTACGATCCGCCATTTGTAACCCCGTAGATGTGGGTCTTGGTTGCCCAATTCCCGAAGGTTTGAACACCGAGTAGGGCATCAAGTTGATACTCACTCCTAGATCACATAGAGCTTTGGAAAAGTCGGCGCTCCCAATAGTACAAGGGATTGTGAAAGCGTCGGGATCTTCCAATTTCGGAGACATTGAGTGCATAATAGCACTCACTTGATGTGTCATCTTGATAGTCTCACAATTCATTAATCTTTTCTTTGTCACCAAATCCTTCATGAACTTTGCATAGCCATGCATTTGTTCCAACGCCTCAACCAATGGCACATTAATGGATAATCTCTTCATCATGTCAATAAACTTCTTGAATTGGTTCTCTCTATTTTGCTTGGGGAGCCTTTGAGGGTATGGAGGGGGAGGCCTTGGCATTGGTGCCTTGGCCTTTGGCACTACCGGTTCTGGTATGTCAATCATGTGTTTCCTAGAAGGGTTCACTTCTTCTTGAGTCTCCTCCATATTTTCATCAATATCAATTCTCACTTCTTCATTAGCTTGAACCACATTGCTTGAAATTTCATCTTCTTGAATCACTGCATCATCATCCACAATTCTTCTTTGGTTTGAGTTTGTTGCCTCCCCACCTTTTCCCCTTCCTTGTGGTTACGGCCATGGTATGTCCGGTGTTATTCCCACCCTTCGGGTTCACCACCGTGTCACTAGGCAGTGCCCCCTTAGGATGAGTGTTTAAAGCTTGCGAGATTTGCCCTAATTGAACCTCCAAATTGCGGATTGAAGTGTTGTGAAAGGCTAGTTGAGCATCTGAGTCGGCATTTTTCTCCATCATTTGTTTGAACATATTTTCAATTCATCCCATCTCATTATTGGAAAATCTAGAACCATGAAACGGATAAGGAGGCAGGTTTCTTGGTTGTTGATACATCGGGGGCCTTTGAAAGCCCGACCCCCGATTCCCTTGGTTATTATTCCAACCCCTTTGGTTGTTGCCTCCCCAATATCATTGATTGTTTCCACCCCAATTGTCTTTGTTGCCTTGATTATTGTTATTTTTCCAATTACTGTGATTGTTGTTCCTACCACTCCAATTGCCTTGGTGGTTTTGATTGTTCCAATTTCCTTGATTTCCTTGAGATCGCCATTGTTGTTGATTCGGGCCTTGAGAGTTGTTTCTTTGACCTTGGTAGTTGTTCACATATTTCACTTCTTCCTCTTGCTCATTGTATGATTCGTCTTGGTCAAACCCACTATCATCTTGCACAAATTGTTTCACACGATTTTGCACTTGTTGACTCTTTTGCCTTCGCTTGTTCACCATCATGTTGACACCTTCCATTGCATTTACTTGCTTAGGACCTTGAACTTGTTGAAGTTTAGCTTTGGCTAATTGATTCATTATTGTGGTCAACTCGCCAATTGCTTGCCCATGATCATGCAATTCTTTGTGTAGGTGAATCACATTTGGATCACCTTGAGGAACATTAGCTCTACTTTGCCATGCCGATGAAGTATCTGCCATTTCATCTAAGATCTCACAAGCTTCGGCATATGGTGTTGTCATGAAATTTCCATCGGTAAGTTGGTTGACCACGCATTGATTGGTAGTATTGATCCCTCTATAGAAAGTTTGTTGAATCATAGCCTCAGTCATGTCATTGTCCAGGCACTCTTTCACCATAGTTCGGTACCTCTCCCATATCTCACGCAAAGTCTCATTGGATTCTTATTTAAATGCTAGAATCTCGTCTCTAGAGTAGCCATATGCTTGGGAGAAAAGAACTTGGCAATGAATTTCTCCGCCAATTCATCTCATGTATGGACGGAATGGTTTGGCAACCTTTCTAACAAATCCAAGGCTTTCCCCCATAGTAAAAAAGGAAGTAGCCTCAACCTTAATGCATCCTCGGAGACGTTTGTTTGTTTACTCCCCCAGCAAGTGTCCAAAAATCCTTTCAAGTGTTTGTATGCATTTTGATACGTACCTCCGGTGAAGAATCCTCATTGCTCTAGCAATGTGAGCATAACATTTGTGATTTAAAGTTGCCCGCCCTAATGCGGAGCGGGACTATGGCACTTGCATACCCTTCATTCGGCAACACCCGGTGTGGATCCGCTCTTGATGGATTTGGGGGTGGAACGGTAACGTTGTCTTGAGGCGGTCGGCCTCGTCTATTTGCTTAAAGTTCAAGAGGAGCCTCTTCAACTTGGTTATCTTCCACGTCCACATCCCTCAAAGGCATGTTTCCGAGAGGATCATTGTTGTTGAGAGCCATTGTTTCACCTACAATTGTTTCACCAAAAATATTAGTAACACGGAAGGAAAAGAAGACAATTCACACACAAAACCAAATATATAGCTAAATCCATTTTTAGCTCCCCGACAACGGCGCAAAAAATTGATCTCGCCGAAATCACACCTCAGTTTGGAGTTGTAAAGTGGTCGATTGCAATAATAATACCCAACTAGGAGTTGGGATCGAATTCACAGGGAGCGTATATGGGATTAGGTATATAATTGGACTAAGCACGTAAAGTGTCTAAGATGCACTTCCAAAAACTGTGTTTTGATTCTACTTCTAAATTATGCTACGGTTTGCAAATGTAAAGCTAGAGAATAATATTTTTGGTGTTGTTTTTCAAGTATGTAAAAGATCTAGGTTTGTGACTTCCACCTAGGTGTTTGCCTAACGGATTGTGGGTTTTAGGGAAGGTTTGGTAGGTCGGGGTATAATATAACAATTAACACGCAATTACCCACTCAATACCTCTCGGTAATTGAGTGGTTTTTGCCCAATTTGGCTTTCTCAAGTCCAAATGGGTAATTCACAAAATAGTTGATAGATGCTCAAGTCGGGTTTTACTATCTCTAGATTCAACCCTTTAATTGGGACTATCAATTTCTGGAGTTCACCCCAATTTCTTGTTAGCCAAGTTTTTCTAGACTCGGTCTCTCTTTCTCAAATAGAGACTAAGTAAAATAGGCTTGAATCAATGTTTGCAACCATTAATTCTACAATTAAAGCAAGAACTAGGCTAAATATTACACACCCAACCATAAACAAGCCCTAAATCAAACATCTATTAGGTACCCACACTAGGGTTGGGTCACAACCCTAGCTAGAAATTTAGCTACTCATAGATGAAAATGAAGAAATTAAAGAAGAATAGAAGATTAAACTCATATTCAATGACAAAGAAATAAATATCCAATGTAAAATAGACAAACTATCATAAAATTTCCTAAAGCAGTAAATAAAAATGGCTCCCAACTTTCAGATGTTCAAACTTAACCTAAATTTGAAAAAAAGAACTATTTATACACAGCTGAAATTATCGGACAAAATTGCCCCTGCGGAGGTTCTGCTGCCGTACAATTCTGTATGCGGTCCGTACTTTGAAGCTGCGCTTGACAGGATGGACTTCTGCGGCCGCACAATTCTGGGTTGCGGCCGCACGTCTTCAGATTCTGCGGACCGCACATTTCTGAGTGCGGCCGCACTCTTGAATTTGAGCTTGACAGGAGGGACTTCTGCGGACCGCACTTTTCTGAGTGCAGCCGCACTCTTGAATTCTGCGGCTGCACAATAATAGTGCGGTCCGCATTTCTTCATGGACTCAGAACTACATCTCTATGAACCTCATCTTCTGCGGCCGCATAATAATTAATGTGCGGTCCGCACTTTGCAAAGGAATTCTGTCAGAGGTCCTTCATAGTCTGCGGCCGCACTCAATATTATGCGGTCCGCACTTTGCTATTTTTGCTTGGTTTTAGTCCTTGTCCAAAAATACTCCTTCTTTAGTTTAATTTCATCGTTTTGGCTCTTTTTCCAATGCTCCTGCAAGTAAGTACATTTTATCATTTTTCAGGAATACCTTTAAGCATTTTTTAGCTAAAACTAAAGTAAAAGAGTGCAAATAAGTAGTCAAAATCCCTACTTATCATAAACATGTTATTTTTGTTGTTATCCTTCAAAATCTGTGTGTCGTTCTCTTCCATCAACTCTAGATGAGCAAATGTCCCAGGTTTGCAGCGATGACCAGGGCTAGACTTTTCTCCGCAACGATAGCAAAGGCCTTTGTCTCGCCGAATTTGTTGTTCAGGAGTCAACGGGCGAATGTTGGGAAGTGATGGTGGTTGAAAAGGATGTCCAACTGGTTGACGGGATGATAGAAAATCGAAGGATTCTCGAGCCACTAGAGATGATGTCCCAACTGAAGGAGGTCGTGATACAGAAGGCAAAGTGGGTGCCTTACTGGACCGATTAGGTCCCTATTTTCCTTCATGTTCTAAAGTTAGGGTCACTTCCTTGTACACATATCAAGGTTTGTGAATCATAATGTCCACGCAAAGGTCTTCTGTCAGCCCACTGAGGAAAACTCCAAGCAAACAGTGTTCTGGCCAATTTTGCACACGTGCTGCTCGTTTTGCAAATTCTTACCTATACTCAAACATTGTTCCAGTTTGTTGGATATCACAGAGATGTTCATCGGGGTTTTAAAACTCAGTAGGTCCGTAATTTTATTGCATTACTTTCACCAATTCGTCCCAATAGTAAATGGTTCGCTCACTGTTGATCCAAGCGAAAAGATCCAATGCATCTCCTTCCAAGTACATCGAAGCCACATCAACCTTGCATTCCTCATAAGTTTGATAGTACTGGAAATACTTCTCTGCTTTTAAAATCCAGCCTCTAGGATCTCCTCCCTCATACTTAGGAAATTTCATCTTTGCCTATGAGCGCCGGAAAGTTTCTCGTTGCCAAGTGTTGTTAACCTCATCCTCTTCTGGTATGGCTTTAGCTTTCCCTTTATTGTTGTGATCTCCATTGTGTTGTGCTTTTAATGCAGCCACATCAGCGGCTAAAGCATTTATGGCTTCCAATTTCGCTGCTATAGTCGTAAATTGTTGGGAAATCGGGTCAATAGTAGGAATGGTGGGTTCACTGTGGAAAGCGTGGGTCCGTGTGTTCACCATGTAAGATCTTACTGCTCTGATACCAAACTGATGAAAACAAGAAGTAGATAACAGAATAAATAGAACAAAGAAGTTAATATTATTGGCAATAGTTTGTGCAAGAATCTTAAACACAACTACACTAATAAAGTTGTCGGTATGGAGAAAATAATGCTCCAGAATAAAGTAGTTTTGATTCTGATAATGATACCTACACATTACAGGATTTATTACTTATATAATAGGCTGACCATAACTACTACATAACCTATTAGGATAAAGATAAAATAACTTCCAATAACTATAATAAAACAGCTAAACAGATAACTTCTAATAAACATCTAATAACTGAAAGCTCCAGGAATCATCTTCTCCTAAATCTTTGTTTCTTATGGAAGGTACGTGGCTTATCATGATCACATAGGGTAACCTATGTTTCTCGGACTCTCTAAAAATATTTTCGGGTGCATGTTGGATCCCCCCAAAAGTAATGCATCTTTGGAGGATCCAGTAGAGGTGCGGATGCATTTTGGAGAGTCTGTATACTCCAGTGTGATGTTTCTAGCTTGCTTGTAAAGAACATCTTGGACTTAACCATGTATTCTTCACCTTTGCTCTCAGTAAAATTTCTTTTTTAAACAAAGAAGAAGCTTAATGTAAACCTCGGGGATAAGTGCCAACAACAACAAAAAAAAACCAGTGTAATCCCACATGTAGGTTATGGGGAGGGTAGTGTGTACGTTGACCTTACCCCTACCTTCTGGAGGTAGAGAGGTTATTTTCGATAGATCCTCGACTAAAGGAACATTGAAAATAAAGTAACAAACAGTAGCAACAATAATATAATAGGAACAAATGGCACAACATGTACTATAATGAACCAGGAATAAGAAAAAAATACAAAAATGGTACTAGCACTACTGATAAGACTAAGAGACTAACCACTAATGTCAACCTTCCACCCTAATTTTTGATCTCCACCCTATCCTATTGAGGCTCATGTCCTCTGTAAGTTAGAGCAATGACATACCCTTCCTAATCACCTCACCACAATACTTCTTTGGCCTACTCCCATTACTTCGGGGATAAGTATCGAAAACGTTTATTCTATACCAACCCTAGCTACCTTCATATGTGTTAGGATCATCATGGTGGTGAACTATTTTAAAAGTTGCTCTTTGAAGTTTTTGTAAAATAGCTGTCAAGTGAAGTGCAAAGATAAATGAGCAGCTAATTATGCTAGAAAAATCGGTTGTATGTTTTTCTTTTGTTTTGATAACGGTGTTGTTCGGGCCAGCTTCTGCGCACCTTAACTATTCTATCGGATACTTGCTACCTCCACCAGCACAGGCACCGAGTAACTTTACCCACCAAATTTTAGGTAAATAAGAAGAAATTACCTAGTGATATTTTTCCGGGATTTGAGTTCACTCTCCGCACATTTCTAATTCACATATTATGAACCCATTGTCAAAGTAATGTTTTTAGTCCAATAGATGATAGGTGAGCTTGATGGGAAGATGTTCTACTTTGTTCAAAAATGGGAGGTGAGCTTGATGGGAAAATGGTTGACTTGGTTCGCATTTCTTTGTTAAGGATGAGATCATCGCAACTTAAAATAATGTTGATATTAAGGATGTTGTTTATGTTCCTAGTCAATGACAAGTGAAACTAGTGAATTATTTCATATTACCTACTCATAATGAATAAATTCCTCAAGAAACATTATCAGATAATTGTTTGTACATTATTGTAGCAAACCTATGTGCTCGTTATTGGTTGCTCTTACTAGTAGTCACTGGAGTAGTTCACGTCAAGGGCAGGCCGGCAATAGGTTCGAATCCTGCCACCTTTCTTGTGGATCATCCTGTGGTTACCGGATGGGAATATCAAAGCAGAAGTTTGGAAATAAGCACGAAATGTCAATATATGAATTATTTCATTATTCGTCAATGGTCTTTTCGTTGCATTCATATAATACCTGGAGAAATAAAAATAAAATTTCAAGACTAACATTGTGCTAAAGGGATTTTTTGTTCTCAATCCACCAAATGTAAACCAAACTACAACCTGAAGATTTCCAGTGAAACCTAAACCAGTGAAACAATTGAACTCATGCAAATTAATGCCTCCAGGCTTGGGGTTTTGCTTTGACTCCAGCAGTCAAACACTTCTCTACTTGAAGCTCAAGTTACAAGAATGTATGTTAGAACATGTTAGTTAACATACTGCCATCAGTTACTTCAAATCTTGGCACAAGAAACCAACCATAATTCATGAACTATTCATGGTTGCTGTTGTAACGACCCGATCGGTCGTTTTGAGCTCTAGCACATTGTTCGGTAGTTTGAGGCCATGAATAGCTTCACTTCAGGTATTATGACTTGCACGTATGGTCGAAATTGAATTTCGGAAAGTTCGGGGCTGACTTAGATGGAAAATTCTAATTTTGGAAACTTTAAGTTGGAAGAATTGACTAAAGTCTAGTTTTTTAGTAAACGAACTCGGAATCAGAATTTGAAAGTTCCAATAGGTTCGTATGATAATTTTAAACTTGGGCATTTATCCGGATCGGGTTTTGGATGACTCGGGAGCATTTCAGCGCTCATTGTGAAAAGTTAGCATTTTAGAAGCGTATTTTAATTTCATCGATGTCCGTTTGGAATTACGAGCCTGGGAATAGCTCTGTATGGTGATTCTGGTCTTAGAAGTGCGTCCGGATGTGGATTTGGAGGTCCATAGGTCATTTTGGGGTCATTTGGCAGAAGTTGGAAGTTGGAGGTTTTTGGAAGTTTGATCGGGGGAGGACCTTTTGATATCAGTATCGGATCTCGATTTAAGAAGTTGGAATAAGTCTGTAATGTCATTTAGGACTTGGGTGCAAAATGTGTGGTTAATTGAACGTGATTTGATAGGTTTCGGCATCGGATGTGGAAGTTAGAAGTTCCATAGTTCATTAGGCTTGAATCGATGCGCAATTCGTAGTTTCGATGTTGTTTGGCGTGATTTGAGGCCTCGACTAAGTTTGTAATGTGTTTTGGGACGTGTTGGTATATTTGGTTGAGGTCCCGAGGGCCTCGAGTGGATTCCGGATGATCAACGGATTGAGTTTGGACTTGGAAGAAGAGCTGAAGCATCTGTCTTCTGGTGTAACCGCACCTGCGAGGTTTTGGCCGCAGGTGCGGAGCCACAGAAGCAGCCAAGAGGAGGCGCAGATGCGGATTTTTGTTGGGCAATGCTGAGACCGCAAATGCGGTCATCTTACCACAGAAGCGGGACCGCACCAGTAGAGTGGGCGGCGCAGAAGCGTGGGCGCAGATGCGCATGAGGGCCGCAGAAGCGGCCAGCGACCTTGGCTTGGTTTCTCGCAGGTGCGAGACTTAGAGTCGCAGAAGCGGCTATCACAAAAGCGACCTTTTCACCGCAGAAGCGGAATTCGTGCTGGGCAGTGAGGCTTCTTTAAAACGGGGGTTTGGCCCATTTTCATCTCATTTTCGTCCATGGGAGCCGATTTTGGAGCACTTTTGGAGTGTCATCTTCATCAACTATAATGGGGTAAGTGATTTCTTCACATTGTGAGTTAAATACATGATTTTTATATGGAATCAAGCATGAAAATTTATAGAAATTGTGAGATTTTGAAAGAAACCTAGAAATCGGTATTTTTTGGATTTTGACCACGAAATTGGACATGAAATTGAGAATAAATTATATATTTGAGTTCATAATGTTATGGGTAATGGTTATCTTCAAAAAATTTCAAAATCCGGGCACGTGGATCCGAGGGTTGCTTTATCGACTTTTCGAGCGGAGTGGGGATTTGTTTAAATTGATTTGTTATGAGTATTAGAGTATATGTTTATGGGTTTGCACATTGTTTAACTAGTTTTGGAGCGACGAGCATCAGATTGAGGTGTTAGAGAGGCTTTGGAGTCGGTTATGGAACTTCGGAGCGAGGTAAGTCTCTTGTCTAACTCTGTGAGGGGGAAACTACCCCTAGGTGATGGATTTGATATGTGTTACTTGTTGCGGGGGCTACATACGCACGAGATGATGAGAGTCCGTACGTAGTTAGATCCACGTTATTGTCCGGGTAGACTTAGACTCACACCATGCTATAACTGTACTATTTGAGCAGTCCCTTATCTATTAAATTCCTTTATTTTAATTACGGCTTGAGACTATACTTGTGTAGAGCGATAGACTCACTATTGTATAGATTCGACGGGCTTCGTGATTTGCCGCGAAATAATTGTACTCCTCTTACGAATTTCTCCCGCGTTTTGCATTCTCATCGAAAGGTTTTCCCCAAAGCTTCTTATAACTCACATGTCCCTTCGTGAGTAGGGTCAAGGACCTGTCAAAGCTTCTTATTCTAATGGGATCGGGTCATTCGCCTCGGCAGGATAGATACATCTATGGTTCGTGTCATTCGACCCTCGGCAGTGCGCACACCTTATGGGATCGGGCCGTTCGCCTCGGCTGGATTATGTACTACACTCTCATGGGAGGGGGTCGTTCGCCTTAGCAATATATATAATAGATGTATCTATGGCTATATACCAGATTATGATGGGATCGGGTCGTACGCCTCGGCATTTCTGTAAAATACTTCTATGGAATCGTGCGTATTATTTGTCAAAAGGGCCAGTGTATCTGGGAATTTTCCTGATTTGAATTGTGACGACCCATTTGGTGAGGTCCATTATCTATATATATATAAACACTGGTGGTGGAGGTGACTCTGCTAATCGAGAGTTGAGCTTATTGCTGAGAGAAGGATTTCTAATCGAGAGTTGAGCTTATTGTTGAGAGAAGGATTTTACCACATATTTATACTTGTTTACTTTGTTTACTTACTCTGTCCCATATTTGTTTACTTCTTATTGTATCTGCCTTATTGGACCACTTGTAAGTATCGATGTCGACCCCTCGTCACTATTTCTCTAGGGTTAGGCTAGATACTTACTGGGTACGCATTGATTTACGTACTCATGCTACACTTGCTGCATATTTTTGTGCATGTAAATATATGTCTTGTGATCTTTTGGGCGCAGAGGCGCGGATGATGCGGGGACTTACCGTAAGCTACATTTTATGTTACGATTCGCAGCCTGCAGAGTCTCCATCTGAGTTATTTATATTCACCTGTCTAAATTGTACTCCAGACAGATGTTGTAATGTATTATATTTCCTAGTTGATGTTCATGTACTTGTGACTCCGGGTTTTGGGGTGCTTATGGGTGGTTTATTATTGTAGTCGTGAAAATATTATTAGTTACCCTGTAAAAATTATATTTCTTACTACTTAATTGATGAAATTATGATTTCAAAAATACTAAAATGAGTAATTAAGTTAATCATCCATTGTTGGCTTGTCTGATGGCGGTGTTAGGTGTCATCACGACCTTTAGCGGATTTTGGGTCGTGACAGCTGTTGGTGCTGGCAAAATGATATCTTAATCTTTGTTCTTAAGATGCCAGGCGACGTGATATATTTTGCAAAAGAGTTTGGGATGAATCTTTTCCTTTTTTTTCTTGTTAGTACATAGCAAACAAGTCTAGGATAAATCTATCAAAGTTCATTTGTTCTTATGATGAGCATAATTGAAACTATGATTTAGGGAAGTTCCTTTCGCTGAATTATGATGGTTGAAATGATGATTTTAGGGAAGTTTGCTTTGCTGAATTATGATACAGCTCTTCTTTATGTATCCTGTTAGGCGTTAGACCTTGGAAGAGGTGCGAATCCAGGAATTACATAGAAGAGATCTGGGAAGAGCTTGCGAAAGCAAAGTACTTGGAGTGGGAGCATGAATCTACAAGGCGCTCCTGGGAACTTCAGAACTTGAAGTAATAGCTCTTGCTTATGTCACTTATAAATTTCCGTTACTTTTGTTGGATTTTTATACCAATGTCGTAGGTCGTCTCCCCATCATTTTTATTGTGAAATGTGCCTCAGAGAATCCTATGAATTAGCTCTCAAGGAGAAACATGCACTTGATAGTTCTCGGAAGGAAGGGCACGTAGATGAAAACTCAAAGTCTCTTTTGAAGCAACTGGAAGCTGTGCGCGAAGTTTTCGTGAAAGCTGCAGAAGATGATACTCCAACTGAGGTGAGCATTCAAGCATTATCATCTTAGTGATTTCTCCCTTTTGAAAGCAACTGCATTGTATTATCGTTTGACACCGAGTATTTCCAGGTTCCTGATCACGTGTGCTGTAAAATCACTCTTGATATTTTTCGTGACCCTGTCATCACTCCCAGTGGTGTTACATACGTGCGGGCAGTGATCCTTGACCATTTGCAGAAGGTAAAATTTGTTTCTCATCACCTTAGGCATCTCAGATTCTCTTCCATTTACATTTTATCGATATTCCTGAGTGTGCCAATTACAATCACACGAGAACCACTTTATCCGCCCCAGTTGGTGCCAAATCTAGCCATAAAGGAAGCTGTACGCGCATATTTGGATAGGCAAGGCTGGGCATACAGGATAGAGTGAAAAAATTTCATTGGTATGATCAAAAATATCATCTGATGCATGTCAACGGTGGTGCTAGTGAAACCAAGAACAGAGCCAGAGGGAAGAGAGGACACTGGTTTTTTGTGGGAGTCATCTGGCTAACAGCTTCCAGTATTATTGAATATTAACATGGTTTCCCATGTTAATCACAGTTGTACAGTGTAGTGCTTTTGTAATGGCTCGTTGGTCTTAATTAATTGTACAGCAAAACACTGGGGCGGATCTACCACGGCATCCGCTTGCTTCGCTAAAATTCTTATTATGTACATAATATCTCTGTGAAGAAACGTATAAATGGATAGAGTGGCACTCAAAAATCATAAAGTGGAAGCGGGTGTCATTGGTTCAACCTTCTCTTTGAAAGCTTTTCTTGGCCTCATTAATGCAAGTTCGATTCCCCATTGGAGCAGCTCTTTGATTTTTCCTTTTTTCTACTTATTAAGATTTCTTTTATTTTCAGTTGAACCCTAGGGCCCCACCTCTTTTCCTTCTTTTTCGGTTCTTTCCCTCCTTTTATTACTTGCTAAGTCACTCTTCTTCATTTTTTTTAACTTTCAATCATTATTTTATTTCTATCATTATACCTTACTTTATAAACAATTATTTTCTATAGGTAATTTTAATTGATTTTAATTAGAATATAATTTTTGTATTTTTAATGAAACGATATTAATTTATATATTGGAATATAATTTGAGCAATATCTTCTATTAGGTTTTGAAAAAAAAAATTAAATGGCTTGATTGATAGTCGTTTTGAGTTGAATATAGGGTTGGCAAGTGGGCCAGTCCCGGGCCTAAACGGGCCAAGTGGGCCGGCCCAAACGGTTCCGGACCGGTCCCAAATTAAACGGGCCAAACGGGACCGGGCCTAAACGGGCTTTTTGTAGGGACCGGTCCGGGACCGGGACCGTTTGGTCCCGGGCTAAACGGTCCCGGCCCGCGGGCTAAACGAGCTAAGTGGGCTAAGTGGGCCTAACATATTATTTTAAAAAAAAATAAAAAATAAATAGATATTAGAGACAAAAGGATGTTAAAAAAAATATCTAAGACAATGCGTTGTAAATTTTATTATAGAATTGTGACCTAAATTTTAATATTCAATATTTAATATCGAATATATATAGTATATAAGATGCATATATAGTATATCGATATAAGATGTATATATAGTATATATATATAAGTAATAAGCTATATTCGATAAGCTATATATACATCTTATATACTATATATAAGATGTATATATAGTATAGTATAGTATATATATAAAAGTTATTTTCCCTTATTTTTACTAAATTTTTTTTTAAGGAAGCCATCTTAATTAATAAAGTAATAGAAAATAAATAAAACAAACAAAATTATAATATTAAAATTTAAGAGTTGGAACGAGTTTACCGAATTGACGAACAACTTGTTGAAAATTGATTATCGTTGAAGACTTCAATTCACCAACTTCACAATTGTTCCACAAATTGTAACAATAAAGTAAGCAATAGTAGCAATTATAGAAGAAAATTAGAGAGAGATTGTGATAGATTGATGATTTTGTAAGAAAAAAATGAAAGAATGAAGGGGTATTTATAGTTGAAAATAAGGAAAAAGTGTAATTATAAAAAGTTTGGGATTAAAACAAAGTTGGGGGGTTAAATGGCTATTTTATAAATAGCCAACGGCTATTTTTGACAGCCCAACGGCTATATTTTTTTTTAAAAGAAAATAGCCCTTGGGACCGTTTGGCCCGCTAAGGGACCGGTCCGGTCCCGGGCCCTGGCGGGCTAAATGGTCCCGGGCCTGGCGGGCCCAAATCATAGAACCAGCCCACAAGACCGGCTCTGGCCCACTAAAACCGGGCTAAACGGTCCTGGTCCATTTGTCCCGCGGTCCCGGGCCGCTCCCGGGCCTTGACCGGCCCACTTGCCACCCTTAGTTGAATATCATAGGTTGAATGTTGAAGGTTTTTCTTTGAAAATAATTGTCATATAACTCAACAATTAAGATGGAAAAATAAACAAAGAACAATACAAGTAAACTAATCTAGTCAAACAAAGAATATAGTGTAGTTAAGGTACTCTCTTTAAGCAAGTATTTATATTGGAGCCGCTCTTTTATGAAATGTTATTTTTTTTTTGTATTTTTATTTAGAATGTGTTTAAATTAAGAGTTAAAAATTTGAACTAAAATCGAACTTATTTACTTTGTGAATGAAAGGCCTATTCAAATTAATCAAAAACTAACTGAACCGACCATTATTCCTAATTTATCTTTTTAGCTAGTGGCATGTATATTGTATGCATAACATGGTGGCACGCGCAACCTTCGAATCCTGGATCCGCCTCTGGCAAAACATCACCATCTTTTTGTGAGATGTTACAGTTACACTGTTGATCAAATGAAACAATAGTTTTTGATATACAATGTCTGCTGTTGTGTGAAGAGGTTGACAAACTTGAACTGGCTTCTCTTAATTGGATTTTTTCTATGCACCCAACGGTGTGGCCTATCGGTGGAGCACTATAAGGTCTCATGTTGAAATCCCAATAGAGGTAAAAATATTAGGTGATTTCTTCTCATCTGTCCAATCTTCGGTTGATAGAGATACTAGCGGTATCAGGTATTCGTGGAATCAGTTGTTGTTTATTAACTCAACTTCAACAGTAGACCCCCCAATTTCGCATTTACTACTATATTCTACTGATTACAATTTACTCTGAAAACAACTGCTAGCTCCATCTACGAAGTATACGTCGATAGATATTAGGGGTGTCAAATTTAGTCCATGAAAACATAATCCGTCCAACCAATTCGGTCATTTTGCATGTACTTATTGGTAATTTAATCGGTGAATTCTCTGAAACTCTAGTCTTTGGACTTCTTTCTGGGGAAAGACGGAGTATAATTTCAAACAACATGTCTTGTAACCCTTTCACTTTGATTAAACAGAAAAGCAAATTTTGATCTGTAAGCATAGCTGATGCCACCAAAAAAGCAGAAGAAAAACTTTTAAAAATGAAGCGCAACAAAAAGACAAATGACACTTTTATTCTACTTTTGCCACATGCAAGGAAATAGCCATATCACAAACCTTTTCCGTGTATTAAATACCACCAATAATTAAATAAATAAATAAACAATATTTATATCTTTGAACAGAACCAAATCAACCAATACAGCATATCAATCAAGTTTTTTACTCAAATAGGAAACTGCCACTTGTAAGAATCAAAACTTAAAGCGTCATAAAGTCACTGAATTTTGACCCTTTGGTGTAACTGTAACCCAATCCTCAAAAGAGGGGCTATCTAACTTTACTAAGGGCACTTTGAGCTTCTGGAAATACCCTAAACTCAAGCAGGAAGCCAACGAAAGAGCCAACTACTCTTGAAAGGCCAAAACTAATTAAATAAGATATATAGCCTTATCGGATCTCTTTAAAAAATACGTTATCCATTCAACTCCATTTTTTTCATTCCCTATTTGGGATTTAAATATTTCCTCCAGCTCAGTCTCGTTAAATACTGTTATTCACCACATGTCCACAGTCTTCTCTGTTTTTCTAGCTTTTTTTTATCATTCAATGTTCAAATTTGTTGACCAGATTAATTCAGATTTTTCTGAGTTAAGGTTGGAGGAACTTAGGCTGCCATATAAACGTGAAATAATATGAGCGTCCAACCCAAAGCCTTAAAAAGTAACCAGTGGAGTGGTCCAAGACATTATAGATTACTTAAGAAATTCCTATAAAAGAATGAAAAACAAGTGCGTTTTTTCTAAAATAAAAAATGCTCTAACAAATACTTGCCTTGTCAACCCGTGGATATATTATTTGTTTGTGAAATGTGATCAGCCGCCCGATTATGAAACTGGATTTTCCATGTTGTCAAGTGTCAATGAAGCTGCTCTGACCACTGAATTAAAAATCTTAAAACTCCTACTTTCCCATATCTAATGGCACGTGAAACCTTAGCTAGACAATGCACACAAATCGCAATGTGCATTTGTCGCGTACATATTGTGGATAACAATCACACTAATATTAATTTATCCTAATTTGATAGACATAAAATGATGACTCTTAATATTCTGATTATTAAGTAATAGATTCACTTCTAACATGAAGGTTTAAAATGTAAGCTACATGACTACATGAGTAATATACTTCATTTGTTTTAATTTAGATGATACATTTCGTTTATCGAGGGTTAATTTAACTAAATTTTGAAGCTAAATTGGATTAGTTCAACTCATTATTTTAAAATTTAAATTTAGATATTCAAAAACTATATGAAAGGTACTATAATTATAATTTTTTTCATGTCAATATGATAAAAAAAATATTTTAAAATTTTGATCAAAACTCATACAATTTTACTCTCGATAAGCCAAATTATGTCATTTAAATTGAAATGGATGGAGTAGATTTTCTCCAAAACATGCCGTTGTTCATGTACCAATTTGGCAATTATACCGCTTCTACTTCTTCAAAATGAAAATTCAAATTAAAAAGCTGCTCAGAATACTGCCAATATATCATTATTAAAAACATGCTCGATGCAAAATCACAGTCCTTGTTCTTGTAAATTAAGGGGTTAATCAGAATAATGTCAATATATAAATATTCTTGGTTTATCACTCAGGAGATTTAATTAATGTTAATAATTGAAACAATTTATTCATCAAACTATTGAATTTAAACTTGTAAATAATTCTTATCGAATGATTTTTCAGTTAGTGGTTTTACATTTTCATTCAGAACACTGTCAGTATAAAGTACAAAGTACAAATCAAATAATCTTCTTAATAAAATTTCCGTGTCTAATCAAATAATAAGTAAATATGAGAAATGAAACAGACAATAAGCGATACTATTAATTACGTCATTCAAAAAATTGATTAATTGCTGCTATCTCATCTTGTACAGGTTGTCGCGGGAAACAACAGACCGCCGTTCACGGCGGCAGCGTGAAACCCGACGGTTCTGCACTTTACTCCATTCGTATCCTTTGACGGTGATAGCCACGCCGTCGAGTTCGCCGACGGCATGATATTAGTTGTCCGTTTGTACGAACCGAGCCACTTGTTCTGCATAAACCGGTGTTTTCTCCACGGAGGAATGTGAAGGCCTCTGCTTTTCAACGACCGTCTCGCGGCGTCGCTCATTACTCTCAATATCTGCTTTAATTCTTCACTTTTGCCAACAAAAACCTTCGGCAATGACTGTTGTAATTTTTCATACTGATTCGTCGGCCTCGCGATTTCAAACTCAGCTGCGAAATCGAGATCGACGAAGTAACGAGTAACGATCCGATTGGCGGAATCTAATCTGAGAATGTCAATAAACTCGTAATTTCCGGCTGCAAGTCCACCGGAGCTTTCCCATTTCATCTTGCAAACCGCCGCATTGTAACCAAAATTTCTCAAATATGCCATTACATTCCTCTGGAGTATCGATTTATTCGATTTTGCACATGAAAACACTTCCAATGCCTTAGCAATACAAGACGCCAATACATTACGGTACAAATCGAGATCGCTTTGGAAAATAGACTTCGGAGTATCTTCAATCGTGTCCGTTGATTCATACCTTGATACGTCGGTCTCAGAATCTGAGTCATTTTCAGGTGACTCGTTTTGGCCATTGTTTTCAGGATAACCGAAAACGAGATCGGAAAAACTAGGAGAAGTGACATCATAATCGGCGTGAGCGCTGTGTTCGCTTCCGCTGCTGAAGTAACCGAGTTCATATTTATCACGGCCAATGATCTGAGCCTTCACCTTTTCGTCTAACGGGTCAGTAACTCGCTTCCTTCTGCTAAAACCAGAGTACATTTTTGTTCCTTCAATATTTAGCAGAACATAATTAGCTAATGAAGTTATTTTGAAAAAAGATGTTAGATGCTTGGGGATTAAAAGGGGAAATTGAATTATTGAAATGCGAATATTCTAATGAAAGTACTCGAATTAGAAACAGAAAAAAGGAAGAGTGAATAATGCTTGTAGTATCGGTTTTATATACTGTGTTTAAAAAAAGGGGAATGAGTCATGGAAAAGGAGGATGAAGAGCATATCCTACAAGATTATTCACGTAGATGCTACTTTGATTGAACGCGTTTAAAGTTTCGTGAAGAATGGTTTAGCACGAGAATAGCACGTGATACAACTAGAGGTGGAATCGAGTACCTGATTTATCTGAACCTATAACTTTCGTAACGGAATATAAACTTATTAAAATCTTAACAAATGAATTATTAGATATGAATCCATAATTTAACGAGTTCAGTGCAAATTTAAACCCATTAAATTTAAATTTTAGATCCAACAATCGATTACAACAGTCATCGGGAGGCTTATCAAATGCTTAGTTAGAGAGTTAGGGGTTATTGCCTTATTTGGGGTATGCCTCTTCAAGAAGTCGAAAAGGTGATGGGAGAGAGAGACAAAGGGGGTAAAGACTAAAGAATACGTAATTGATTGTTGCATGGATTAGATTTTGGAGAATGGATTTGGATTGAGATGGAAAAATGTTTAGTCTTTTACCTAGAAAACTGACAGATCAAGAATTGGGATAAGCATTTCTGGCGAATTGCATATGTCATTGCATGACTGGTTGATTTATGAACGGTAATAGTAACGGAGTCAAAATTTTAAGGTTGTGAGTACTCAATTATGCAAATATAAGATTGTTACTAATCAAAGGGCATATCAGGGTGGTTATGACTTGGGTTACAAGAAACCGATGTTCACGAGTTATAATCTCCAGTTTTTGTATATATCTGATATAAATGTACAATCTAATTTTTTTGAGCCAATCAGGAAATACAGTTGCTTTTCCTTTGAATATGAAATTACGAACTGATTTTGGATACACATTGATTATGCTTATACAATATATGGATTCGAAACTTAGGACCCGTTTGGCCATGAGTTTTGCCAAATTTGAAATTTATTTAGCAAACACATGTTTGGTCATAAATTTTGCTCACATTTTGACAAAATCCCAATTCCAAAATTCCAAAATCACCTCAATTGCTGATTTTGGGCCAAAACATGACCGTTATATTTTTTAAAATTTTTATTACGACTAACTAAATATTTGATGAATATGCTCCCTTATCAGCTCAATCCTTTGTGCATCTTACTTTTGCTTCTGATTTGTAGGCTAAATGGCTTTCTGAACACTCATATCAGTTAACTTTTTCTTTTTAATTAGAAGCCGTAATTCTCTAATGGGATTTCACTGTAACTAATAATTTATATAGTTCATTATAAAAATGATAATTTTGTACCAAACTTATTTATGTTCAGGACTATGGTTTGTGATAATGGTACTATTGGGTATTTGTGATAGTTTTTAGAACTTGTTGGGGTATAAGTCATGTTTCATATTTTTTCAAATAAAAAGTGAAATATGTTTTGAAAAATTATGTCCAAACATATTTTCATCTCCAAACCAAACTTCACCCAAATCAGATTTTTCAAAACAAATTTAGAAATCTATGATCAAACGCTAGCTTAGATTACAACTTTAAGCCCAAGCAACAAAGCAAAAATATTCAGTAGCCACATAAGCGTTAGGTCAAACGGAATTTTTTTTAAAACAAACAAACCATCCTTTATTCAACAGTGGAGAGAGAAACGTTACACTTTTTGGGGGGTGGGGAGGGGGAGGGGGGAAATATGACAGAAAAAGGCAAAGCAGAAAAGGACCTCTAAGCTAGGGTAGAAATGACATCAGATAGCCATTTTAGAGGGTTATTATTTAAATATTAGTCAATATGTCCTGAATTTTAATTATCAAATTTAATTTTTCAGGACACAGAGTCCTGAAGTTAAGATCTTTAATTTAAATTTTTAGGACAAATAAGTATTGTTAATCCCTAAATAGAAGCCTTAAAAATGGCTATTTGTGTACTTCCCCCTGCCTGCTAAATTCATCACTCAATCACTTCATAGTTCATACATGTATCGTAATCCCATTTGGACTGGGCCATAAAGCTAGATGGACCAAAGTCCAGCACTATGCTCACGTTCTGTCTCATTGGAAGCCCATTAGGAGGGTTGAATAATTCTGAAATCGACTCATCAACCTCATCAAATTGCCTATGGTGTTATTTCGACGATTTCATCTACAATTTTAAGTGGTTTGCATAGTGTGTTAGTAAACTGTATTTGTAAAATAATTCTGAAGAAAATAAAATAAAATAAAAATAGAAATGTAAAAGAAACATAATTTAATCCGAGCCCACTAAATTCACAATGTTTCCTTAAGGAATTTAATCCCCTCCTAGTACCCAAGGTTATGGATTATTTTCTCCCATGATAGAATGAATTACACACTGGTGTAGCGATACTTCAAACCCCAGTGTTTCAGCGAACACAAAGATCGGTAGCAAATCACACTTACTGTTGCTTTCTTTGTAGTTAAAATAATGCAGAAGAAAGGAGGAGAAGTCAGAAATTCGTATGGAAAATCTGAGAGAAAGGACTGGTATTTATAGCCAATGTTGAGCTCAAACTGAAGAGGTGCAACTCTTCAGAAGGGTTGTTAGTGTAAAACGGCCATAAGTTAAATGGCTTTTACAAAAAACAAAGAGCATATACTATTCCGTTGGATTTAATATTAATTTTTCGTTTAAAAAAATGGATATTTAATAACATTTTGTTAATATTTACTATTAACAAATAAATTTGGTCCAAAAAATTATTCAATCAATCGATCACCAAATCCAAATTCGAAGCCGAAGCCGTAGCCGAGCGAGCGACCGAGCGACGACGGCGCGAGGATTGCCTTCTTCTTAATTCTTTAAGAGCTAGAAGAAGTACAATTGTATATATACCAATAAAAACCTTTTCCTCTTCTAATATGGGACAATGTCCCTTTGTCAAGGAGGGGAACTCAAATATTTTCAATTTTCCGTTCACCCTTTTTTAAGCTACATTTAAGCTTAAAAACCCAACAATACCCCACATGAATGGGGAATGTCTATATCACGAAAATATGCATGAAAGATTGTGTGATTCGCAAGCAAGGATTAATTGCATCTGGATAAGTAGGTTTTCCTTTGAACTTTTCGTAGTGAACTTATGTCGGATATACTCGGTCAACGGTAGATTTGATATCTTTGAACCGTCGAACTTTGGTGTATACCTAGATAACCATAAGTCACACAACCAACCCTTAACTGTCTTCGGCTCTCATTGTTATGTTCGTTTCAGCCATGAACACCGCCTAGTTTCATAAGTGCGTAGAGAATTGGCCTTACAAAATTCTCCTTGAAGCGGCTAACACTTCACACTTACAAAGGTGATTCCTAAACGTGTCATACCGTAGATATACTATTTAATATACCTCGTATCAAATTTAAAAATTATTAAAAAGCCTTAATATTTTATCCTTGGTACTGAACATTGTCCCATCACGAGAATGGACCAAACTTTTAGTTGACAATGTTGAACCGTCATTAATGACTTTGTTTGATCTCCTTAAACCTAGATCTTGGGATCTCCAGTCTTCTAGGTAGAGTTACCGCCACAATGGCTTGTTCTCGGCCATAGTCACATTCCCCTCGATGATTTCTCAACCACCTCTCTAGTTAGGCCTTTTGTAAGTGGATCCGACACATTATCGCTTGACTTTACATAGTCAATCATGATAATTCCTCTAGAGAGTAATTGCCTAACGATTTTATGTCTTCGTCATATATGACGAGATTTACCGTTATACATAACGCTCCCAGCCCTTCCAATTGCCGCTTGACTATCGCAATATATGCATATTGGTGCCAACGGTTTGGGCCAAAATGGAATATCTTCCAAGAAATTTCGGATCCATTCAACTTCTTCACCAGCTTTATCTAAGGCTATGAATTCAGCCTCCATCGTAGAGCGGACAATACAAGTTTGTTTGGACGACTTCCAAGATACCGCTCCTCCACCAATAGTGAATACATATCCACTTGTGAACTTGAAATCAGTTGATCCGGTGATCCAATTTGCATCACAGTATCCCTCAATGACTGTAGGATATTTACTATAGTGCAAAGCAAAGTCCTAGGTATGTTCTAAATATCCCAAAACTCATTTCATTGCCATCCAATAAGATTGACCTGGATTGCTCGTGTATCGACTCAATTTACTTATAGCATAAGCTAATCTGATCGTGTACAATTCATGGTATACATTAAGCATCCCAACACACGAGCATAATCCAATTGTGATATGCTTTGGCATTTGTTCTTTTCTAATGCAAGATTCACGTCAATTGGAGTCTTTGCAACTTTAAACCCTAAGTGCTTGAATTTTCCAAGTACTGTCTTAATATAATGAGATTGTGACAATGCCAGACCTTGAGGAGTTTTATTGATCTTAATTCCTAGAATTAAATCAGTAACTCCCAAGTCCTTCATATCAAACTTACTAGCTAGCATACGCTTAGTCACATTTATGTTGGCAATGTCATTATTCATTATTAGCATATCATCCACATATAAACAAATAATGACTATGTGATTTGGAACATTTTTAATGTACACATATTTATCACATTCATTTATCTTAAAACCATTTGACAACATTGTTTGGTCAAATTTTGCATGTCATTGTTTGGGTGCTTGTTTTAGTCCGTAAAGGGACTTAACAAGTCTACATACCTTCTTTTCTTTACTTGGAACCACAAACCCTTTAGGTTATTCCATGTAGATTGTTTCCTCCAAATCTCCATTTAAGAAGGTCGTCTTAACGTCCATTTGATGAATTTCAAGACCATAAACTGCAGCTAATGCTACTAACATTTGTATGGACGTAATTCTTATAACTGGAGAGTATGTATCAAAATAATCAAGACATTCTCGCTGTCTATACCCTTTGACTGCAAGTCTTGCCTTATATTTATCAATAGTGCCATCATCTTTCATTTTCCTCTTAAAAATTCATTTAGAACCCAAAGGTTTATTTCCAAGAGGAAGATCAACCAACTCCCATGTATGGTTGTTCAATATGTATTCTATTTTACTATTGACTGCCTCTTTCCAAAACAATGATTCCGAAGAAGACATAGCTTCTTTAAATGTTCGAGGCTCATTTTCCAATAAGAAAGTTAAAAAATCTGGTCCAAATGAAGTAGACGTTCTTTGACGTTTACTACGTCTTGGATCCTCCTAATTAAATGTACTTTATTTTGTTTCTTCCCTAGGTCGTTTAGATCCTTCACCAATCGACTCACATTCCTTTTTATATGAGTATATATTTTCAAAGAACTCAGCATTATCTGATTCTATAACCGTATTATTATGAATGTCGGGATTTTCTGATTTATGAACCAGAAATCGATATGCTTTACTATTGGTCGTATATCCTATGAAAACACAATCAACTGTTTTCGGTCCTATTTTTACCCTTTTGGGTTTAGGAACTTGCACTTTTGCCAAACACCCCCACACTTTAAAATAATTCAAGTTGGGCTTTCTTCCTTTCCATTTTTCATATGGAATGGATTGTGTTTTGCTATGGGGTACTCGATTTAGTATCCGGTTAGCCGTAAGAACGGCTTCCCCCCACAAGTTCTGTAGCAAACCAGAATTTATCAACAATGCGTTCATCATCTCCTTTAATGAACGATTCTTTCTTTCTGCAATTCCATTGGATTGAGGCGTGCAAGGGGCAGTTGTTTGATGAATTATTCCATATTCTAAACATATTTCTTCAAAAGGAGGTTCATATTCACCACCCCTATCACTTCTTATCATTTTGTTTTTCTTGTTAAGTTGCATTTCAACTTCATTTTTGTATTGCCTGAATGCATCTATTGCTTCATCTTTACTATTAAGTAAGTAAACATAGCAATATCGAGTACTGTCGTCAATAAAATTTATGAAATACTTCTTTCCACCGCGAGATGGTATTGACTTCATGTCACAAATATCTGTGTGAATTAAGTCTAAAGGATTTGAATTTCTTTCAACTAACTTATAAGGATGTTTAACATACTTAGATTCCACACATATTTGACATTTTGATTTGTCGCATTCAAACATAGGCAATACTTCCAAATTAATCATTTTCCGCAAGGTTTTATAATTGACATGACCCAAACGTATATGCCATAATTCATTTGACTCAAGTAAGTAAGAAGAAGCTGAAATTTTATTACTATTCTCAACAACCATTACATTTATCTTGAAAAGGCCCTCAGTGAGGTAACCTTTTTTCTACAAACATCTCAGTTTTACTTATTACAACCTTATCGGATACAAAAATACACTTAAACCCGTTCTTAACAAGAAGTCCAGCAGAGACTAAGTTCTTTCTAATCTCGGAAACATGAAGGACGTTGTTCAAAGTCACCACCTTACCAGAAGTCATTTTCATAAATATCTTCCCATATCCTTCAATTTTGGCCGTTGCAGAATTTCCCATAGAAAGCGTATCTTCGGGTCCAACAAGAGCATATGTAGCAAACGCTTCTCTAATAACACAAACATGGCGAGTGGCTCCAGAATCAATCCACCAGTCCTTAGGATTTCCCACCAGGTTGCATTCAGAAAACATAGCACACAGGTCATCGATATCTTCGTGCTTTTCAACCATTTTGCTTGACCTTCTTCTTGTCTTTCTTTGGAACACGACAATCTGTAGATCTGTGTCCAGTTTTTCCACAGTTGTAGCAATTTCCGTTGAACCGCTTCTTGCTTGGGTTGCTTTTCGGTCCATAAGCCTTCTTCCTCTTTCTATCCTCAACAATGTTTGCTCCCATTATTGTTGAGTTTCCACGGCCTTTTTTTCAGTAGCTTTGTTGTCCTCTTCGATTCTCAACCGATAATGAGATCTTCAAGGGACATCTCCTTGCATTTGTGTTTCAAGTAGTTTTTGAAGTCCTTTCACAAAGAAGGCAACTTCTCAATCATTGCTGCAACTTGAAATGTTTCATTGATGACAAGACCTTCAATGAAAATTCTGTTAGTAGAAATAATATAATTAATACTTTCAATATTAGTATTAATTTGACTTATACCTTCAGCAAGGAGATCGTGAATAATCACTTGCAATTTCTGGACTTGGGTAATAACAGACTTGCTATCTACCATTTTAATAGTCCAAAAATTTAGCGGCAACGAATTTCTTTAACCCGCCATCTTCCGTTTTGTATTTCCTTTCAAGCGCTATCCACGGTTGTTTTAACGTCTTCATATTACTATAGACGTTATACATATCGTCCTCTAGTCTGCTAAGAATTTAATTCTTGCATAGAAAATCAGAATGCTTCCACGACTCAGTCACGAGAAAGCGTTCATTTTCTGGAATTTCATCGGGCAGAACAGGAATATCTTAAGCTTGTAAGTAAACTGTATTTGTAAAATAATTCTGGAGAAGATAAAATAACATATAAACAGAAATGTAAAAGAAACAGAATTTAATCCGAGCTCACTGAATTCACAGTGTTTTCTTAAGGAATTTAATCCCCTCCTAGTACCCAAGGTTGTGGATTATTTCCTCCCAGGATAGAACGAATTACACACTGGTGTAGCGATACTTCAAACCTCAGTGTTTCAGCGAACACAAAGATCGGTAGCAAATCACGCTTACTGTTGCTTTTTTGTAGTTAAACAATGCAGAAGAAAGGAGGAGAAGTCAAAAATTCGTATGGAAAATCTGAGAGAATGGACTGATATTTATAACTAATGTTGAGCTCAAATTGAAGAGGTGCAACTCTTCAAAACTGAATGGATTTAATATTAATTTTTCGTTTTAAAAAAACGGATATTTAATAACATTCTCCGAAGCCGTAGCCGTAGCCGAAGCCGAGCGAGCGACGAATAAATTAACAAATAAATTTGGTAATCCGAAGCCGAAGCCGAAGCCGAGCGACCGACGACGACGACGGCGCGAGGATTGCTTTCTTCTTAACTTTTTAAGAGCTAGAAGAAGTGCAATTGTATATATATCCATCAAAATCTTTTCCTCTTCCAATATGGGACAATGTCCCTTTGTCAAGGAGGGAAACTCAAATATTTTCAATTTTCCCCATTTTTCATTTACCCTCTTTTAAGCTACATTTAAGCTTAAAAACCCAACATAGTGTACGTTTAATTACTTTATTATTTCTTAACAAATTCTCCACTTGCTTTGATACAAGGTTGAGTCGCGTTATTATCTAATCTAAAAGTTTATAATGTTGTTAGGGAAATTAAAGTACATTTCTAATTAGTTAATTATGCCTTCAACAGATTTATTCTAAACTTGCAACTTAAATCCAGGTCTGAAGAACAACATAAGGATAATTTCAGATAAATTCATAAATATCATTTATTTTAGCTCCAAAAGTTCGTTAACTTTGTTTTACTTATTTCCCCTCTTTCTTGTCTGTAACAGGCTATTGCTTGACACCCATAGTATGAACGTATTTTTGATATGATGACTTGAAAAGAAGCAACATTTTGGACTAAGTTATAGTCATGTCGGAGAGTATTTACTTTTGCAAATGTTGCATCTTTAACCCCTAGAGAAAATTTGTTCAGTAATAGCACCATTATCATCTCTTAATTATGACTTGTATTTAGCACAACAAACGCTGACAACTCTATTAAGTAATCCTCCAATTACTTTTTTTTACGAATAAAACAATCTAGAGCAACCAAGTATATTCTTCGTAGTAGTCTTATTCATTTTCGCAAATGTATAATAGCTCCTGCCTCTTAGGTGTCACATATTGAGAGCACACAAAAAGTTAAAACAAAGCAAAGAAGGAAAAACAAAAAATGGAAAAAAACCCTCTCCACCAGCACAGCACTCAGTGCTTAAGTATTTAATTGGTAATCTGTTTCCTTCCAATCGGCGTTTTATTATTTTTAATTGTACAGTGATTCCTTTTGTCCAGGGTTTAACTGCTTATTAAGGTTACTAATCTTGTCATCATTGAAAAGCTTAAATTTCTTGCTTCTGTGCTGTACACGTACATGACAAGGCACAGACCAAACATTTTATTATAATGTACATATAATAATTATAAAAATTGTGTAGATTTTATCTGTCCCCACTCTCTCCCGTCTCTTTTTTTTTTTTTCTTTCCCGACTAGCACTTGAATGAAGAAATAAAGAAAAATAGAAGAGAGGGCAACTTTAGAGTTAGAGACTTATTAATGTTGTTCAATTATGTGGTCATATAAAGGAACATAATTAGAATAGTGTACGTATGTCACTGTACAAGCGATCAAGGAACAATTTCTAATATTTAATTTCTCTTTCTGCTTCTTTTGCTGGTTGGCAGTGGCTACACTTGATTTATTACGAGTCCAGAACCCATTTGTGATTTTTTTTGACAAAAAGAACGAAAATACGTGTAAAAAAAAAAGATTACCTAACTATGTATAACGCTCTTTTAAAGAGTGCTATACTTTAGCGGACGTTTTGGACCTTAAGGTATATCGCTCTTTAAAAGAGCGTTATAAATATATAACGCCCTTATAAACAGTGTTATATAGTATATCGCAGTTATAAAGAGCGTTATATATGTTTTGTGGGCCCACCAATAAGTCTCATGCATTTAACTGACATAACAATAATTCAAATGGGTATAGCGCCCATTAAAAGAGCGCTATACCTAAATAAATTCAGCCCCCGAGCTAGACATTGCCTTATTTAAAGGAACATAATTAGAATAGTGTACGTATGTCACTGTACAAGCGATCAAGGAACAATTTCTAATATTTAATTTCTCTTTCTGCTTCTTTTGCTGGTTGGCAGTGGCTACACTTAATTTATTACGAGTCCAGAATCCATTTGTGGTTCTTTTTGACAAAAAGAACGAAAATGCGTGTAAAAAAAATAGTTACCTAACTATGTATAACGCCTTTTAAAGAGTGCTATACTTTAGCGGACGTTTTGGACCTTAAGATATATCGCTCTTTAAAAGAGCGTTATAAATATATAACGCCCTTATAAACAGTGTTATATAGTATATCGCAGTTATAAAGAGCGTTATACATGTTTTGTGGGCCCACCAATAAGTCTCATGCATTTAACTGACATAACAATAATTCAAATGGGTATAGCGCCCATTAAAAGAGCGCTATACCTAAATAAATTCAGCCCCCGAGCTAGGCATTGCCTTATTTAAAGGCGTTAGGATTTTACAAAAATCCATTCACAAATATTCCTAACTCTCGTGTTAAATTTTTCTTCTTGTTAAATTCTCAAGCATTTTTTCATAATGTCTGAAGAGCGAAAAGTAAGGTTTCATTATATTGGGGGGGGGGGAGGGGGAGGAGGGGGAGGTTGTGGTGGCGAATAACTCTGTGAGTTATAGTTTATCTCCACAAGGTCATGTTAAGTTGCCACTTACAATGGAGTACGATAGATTGGTATCGTTGTTATGTAATAAAATGAGTGTGAGGAAACGTTCGGTGAACCTTAAAGTAACCGAAAAATATCTGTATTCCGTCACTCCGCAAGGGGTTACTTGTTACGTTGAATTTAACATCGACGATGATGAAACTTTGAGGGATTTTTTGAGGACTCCGGATGAATACCGGAAATTTCTTGTGATAAAAATGTTGGAAATGTACGTCAAGGTCGAAGACGTTCGCAATAATGAGGTTGCGCATAGTAGGGATAACCCTCAGTCATCGGGTGGTTATTCTGGAACAGTTTTTGCCGGACAGGTTCCGGATGAAAGAGTTTGCCCTGATTTAAACTTATCACCACCGGCGAATGAGGAGAGAGGAAATAATTTCTCTCCTGCTTTAATTAATCCACAAGACGAGTGGTAAACTTTAATTTTCCTTTGTGTTTCGATGTATATTTTTGTTGTATTGAATTTGTATTAACACTCATATATTCCACAGGAGGTACCGGCCAGATATGACTTTTACAAGTTATGAACCGACGGCCAGTTGGAATATGCGTAGTTCTGGTATGTTGGATCATGGTGGGTCCATCCGGGAGTCATCACCAACAAGATAATGTCCATCAAGGAATGTCAACACATTACAACTTATAAGTGAAGTGATACAGCTATATGGAAAGTATTTATTAATTTCAGTAGCTTATTATTTTATTGTTTGTGCAGTGAAAACGAGCAAGTTGAACCACCTGTCCTGACTCAGTTGCCCGAAGACGACATATTAAATCGGGATCTGGCAGATGCATAGAGTGAGGAAGAGAATAGTGATTATGACAACAATGCCGATGATTCCGGAGACGACACGCCCTTCCCTCGTGAGGATGGTGATGAGGAGGAAGAGAATGAAGGACCTGATTTGACGAGGGAGTATGCTCCACTCCCCGTTAGACCAAGAGTGTACGAGTCCCAAGTGTCGTTTCATTCAAGGAAGATTGCCTACCTTGATTATTTTCCAAGTATGTCGGATGTGGATGCTCTGACAAGGTATTTTGATGAAATTCGGACAGCAATGTGGGATGATTCTAGACCAACGGTGCTGGCAAAGGGCATGCTTTTTCCTGATAAAGTGCTCCTAAGCAGGGCGGCGAAAATGTACAACGTAAAAGAGTGTCGTGAGATGACGGTATGGGAGTCAAGTCCGGATGTATACAAGGTTGTTTGCCGCAGATGGTTTACGAGTTGTCATTGGATGCTACGTGCGAGCAAGAAGAACATAGGTCTATGGAAAATGGGTAAATATATTCCCACCCACAGATGTGAAATGGACACATTCAATAGGAATCACTACAACTTGGATATTGACTTGATTTCTCTTATCCTTATTCCACACCTTGAAGCGTCTATAAGGTATAAAATCAAAGAGTGCATTACATCAGTCCACGAGGAATATGGCCATACCATTACCAAAAGAAAGGCATTTCTCGGGCGCAAACATACGTTTGAAATTGTTTATGGTAACTGGGATAAGTCATTTGCAGCTCTACCCAGGTACATGGCCGCACTGCAACACTTTAGTAGACCTTTGAATTTCACGCTAAAATTATTATTAGAAAACTACACTGTCATAGGAGGAAGATTTTTGATAAATATGTGAATATATATAGCGCGGTTAAATACTACGTTATGTGTTAGCATAGCGCTTATGTGTGTTGTCTTGTCAAACTGAAAAGTTGCCCGCCTGCGAAAAAGCTGTTTTGTATCCGAAAGAATCTTTAACACGCGAAGCATAGCGCGGTTAAATACTACGTTATATGTGTTGTCTTGTCGAACTGAAAAGCTGCCCGCCTGCGAAAAAGCTATTTTGTATCCCAAAGAATCTTTAACACGCGAAATATAGCGCGGTTAAATACTACATTATATGTCTTGTCTTGCCTATAAATAACGGGCGCATTCTAGTTATTTTCTGCGCTTAACAATAACCAATAGCAAAACTCTCCATAAAAGCAAGGGGGTTTTTCGCTTTAACAAATGTCTGAACGCTTTTATGTACCAAGGTGCCAGTGCGAAAAAAATGTATGATGGCCGGACTATTGGGATGATAGTGAAGTTGGGCGCCGATACTGGATGTGTGTGAATAAGATTTATAGGATTCCCGACGAACCTTTTTGCAATTTTGAGGTATGGATTGATGAACCCTATAAGCAGGAATGCTACAAACAAACTTTGTAGTATATTCATGATTTGAACAAAAGATACGAACGTGATGAGGTTATGTATAAACGAGAAATTGCGACGTTGAAGGAGAAACTAAAAGAGGTGGAAGAAGAAAAAAATAAGTTGTTGGATCAATTTGAGTGGTTGAAGAAGAGAATAGTTGACTAAACAAACCAATGTATGCGTTGAGTGTTGTATTTTATCTTTATGCTTTCCATGTCATGTATTTTTATTATGTGTGCCGAATTTAAATTATGTTAAGCTGTTGTGTTTGTGTTTGTGTAACAGTATTAAAATAATGAAGAACCCGGGAAATATATACATAATGCGCATATAACGGAAACAATAAAAATTATTGTTATTATTTACATAAAATAATATTTACATCAAATACAAAAAAAAATCAATGTGTTCCACAGCCTGTGTGCTTCAATGCAGCCGTTGGCCTGAGGTGCATCCCATTCCACCCGGCTACGCTATCAGGATCATCCTCATCATGTCGCCTCTTTATAGCAGGATGCGCTGCAACATGATCATCAATAGTGCTGGCAGGATCGGTAGAAGGGGTTGTCGGTCTAGTAGTAACCTACAGAAGAATAAGTCAGCTCAGTATAGGAAAATATATATTAAGTCACGACAATTTAAATTGTCTTACCACGATCTCGTCGGGCTCCTGCATATAATAGTCCGTCGCAGCTAGGTCAGCATCGCACAAAGCGGCCTCCGTGACGGGCGAGGATGAAGCCTTAATAAGAAAATTAATAAAGTTATTTATGAAAAATAAATGAGAAAAGAAAAAATAAATTTAAAGTAAATACTAATAAAAACATACCTGCGCCTGTGAAAGCTCTCCAGCTACCCTCGATGATGAGCCATAACTCAGCCGGCGCCCACTATCCACATCTCGGGTCGGCCGATCCTCAGCAGCGGTCGATGAGCATGGGAAGTATGCATTCCAATGCTCTCCGATAATGTCCGTGCCCGTGATCAATAATGGACCTGACGAGGTCACCTGCGAAGTCCATGGAGTGAGCTGCAGCCTAAGGCTGTATGACGGCATGCTGCTGGTATACTCGTCCGGCTCATGAAGGTCACCCGGCAAATCAGCATCAATATCATCAACAGGGGCTTCAACGCCCCCTTGCTGGGGACCACCTCCTCACCGCCCACCACGACCCCGTGGGGCAGCCCTGCCTCGTGGGGCACCCCTATCTCATGGGGCACCCCTACCTCGTGGGACACCCCTATCTCGCTGGTACTGCTCTGGTGCGACATAAGCAGGGTCGTGTCCTAAGCGCTGATCCTCTCGGGCTCGCTGCAGTGTCTGGGCAGCCACCTCTGCAACCTGCCGGCCACAATCGTGCAAAGCGGTCGCTCCCTCGCCGGCATGCTGCTGCATCTGCAATCCCATCTGGTAGACTATATGTAGGCCAATAGCCTGCACAACGTATAAAATATA
Organism: Nicotiana tabacum; assembly: GCF_000715075.1. Taxonomy (NCBI): domain Eukaryota; kingdom Viridiplantae; phylum Streptophyta; class Magnoliopsida; order Solanales; family Solanaceae; genus Nicotiana; species Nicotiana tabacum. The sequence goes on along the minus strand of NC_134101.1, from coordinate 7,619,193 downwards.
AACTACAGAACACTATATTACAGTTATATAAGTAATAATACCAGAAAATATACCAGGGCCTCGTGCCGCCCGGAGAATGGAACATACCGACCGCCAACTCGATGAATGGGATTCCCGATGAAAAGTCGGGTAACGCGGCGGTACCAGGGCATATACTCATGAATAGTATCCGTCTGGCTCTGTGAGGGGGGCTGAATCAGGTCAGCTCGCCGGTCCCAAGTATCGACATGCGCCTCTAGCCATGCCATATATTCGTCGTCCACCCTGGAACGATCATCCCGCTGGTAATGTGTGGGCTCCCATGTGGTCCCTCTCGGTACAAGCTGCGGACGGCCAAACTAGCGAAGTACCTGCTCCGTGGCATGATGCTCCACAATACCGAGGCACATCAGCGGGACGAAAGTGCTCCAAATCAGTCGGCCGACCGAGCAATAATCGGGCAGGCTACCTAACAAGTCATCGTTGTATGATGTCGAGATGAACTATTAAATAACAATAGAAAACGTGAGTATGCGCAACACATGTGAAGCTACACCAAGTAAGCTTAGGTATACATTTACTTGTGCGTCCTCCAGCATATCCAACAAATCCCTGCAAAGGGGTAGATTATGTCGAGCCTCGTAGATATGTACGTATCCCCGCCGGAGAACCCACCTCCTATTTATGCCACTGCCGATGAAGAGATTTAAGAAATATAGGCGGCGAGAGGTGGCTGCAACTGCAGGAACCGCTCCCAGGCCCAAACCTAACATACAAAGTTGACGTAAAATTTAAGATAAATTTTTACTAGATATGTTATAATGAATAGAGTATTCGAATATGTTGTCACCTGTAGCAGCGGCAAAAATCCACATACGTTATGTTGGGTGCCCATGCTCGCCCGACACATCTGCATGTACAAGTAGGCGAGAACAGCAGCACCCCAGCTGTACTGGGATAAATCATCTAGCCGCTGAAGATGATGAAGAAATCTCAAGCTGACTAGGTTCCCCGAAGTGTTCGGGAACAAGACCCCTCCAAACATAAGGAGCAGCAGCAACCTCATATACCGGTGAATATGCAGATCATCTGTCTCGCCAGTGATGTCGGGGTGCAATATCTCCAAATGTTGTCGAATAGCTGTCAAACTCATGCGACTGGCCCCTGAGTGTGCAGTATCATCCTATGGCCTGAAACCAGTGAGCTGCTGCAGCATGTCCAAATACTGCCCATGCGTCATCTCTCTCATGGCCTGAGGTAGTGCAACGGGCAGTCCATCAACAGGCAGCCCATATAAAACCTCCACGTCCTGCAGTGTGATGGTGGCCTCGCCAATGGGCAGGTGGAATGTTTGCGTCTCCGGTCGCCACCGCTCTATCAGGGCCGTGACCAAAGACCAGTCGAGCTGCAGCCGCCCGATCTCCAAAATCCTGTAGAAGCCTGTAACCCGCAGGTGCTGGACTACATGGGGATGAAGATTTGTGTCCTTCATAAAATCTCACATGTCGTCCACTCTCCTGGCGCGGAGAGTCTGGGCCAGTAACTCTCCCTCCCATACGCGGGCGGACCTATGATCGCCCTGTAACACTAATAGCTCATCGCAGAAAGGTCCGGGATGCATAGGCGGCACGCCCATGTCGTCTACTGTAAATTAAAAAATATTAATTGTATGTTTGTTTTGTAAATTAAATAATTAATTTTTATAGTTATACATTATTTAATTAGACAAAGTATTCACATATGGGTTCCAGACTCGATATTTGAGGCCGAGTAGCACCAAGTTATCCTGAATTATTGTATGTGTCAATTTTATTATTTTACATGTTAGTTTCATAATTTTGTATGTTTGTTTTGTAAATTAAATAATTATTTTTATAATTATACAATATTTAATTGGACAAAGTATTCACATATGGGTTCCAGGTTCATAATTTTCTATGTTTATTTTGTAAATTAAATAATTAATTTTTATCATATTTAATTGGACAGAGTATATACCTATGGGTTTCACGCTCGATATTTGAGGCCCAGTAGCACCAAGCTATCCTGAATTCTTGTATATGTCAATTTTATTATTTTACATGTTAGTTTCATAATTTTGTATATTTTGTTGTGTAAATTAAATAATTAATTTTTATAATTATAGAATATTTAATTGGACAGAGTATTCATATATGGGTTTCAGACTCGATATTTGAGGCCCAATAGCACCAAGCTATCCTGAATTATTGTATGTGTCAATTTTATTATTTTACATTTTAGTTTCATAATTTTGTATGTTTGTTTTATAAATTAAATAATTATTTTTTATAATTATACAATATTTAATTGGACAGAGTATTCACATATGGGTTTCAGGCTCGATATTTGAGGCCCAGTAGCACCAAGCTATCCGGAATTTTTGTATGTGTCAATTTTATTATTTTAGATGTTAGTTTCATAATTTTGTATGTTTGTTTTGTAAATTAAATAATTATTTTTTATAATTATACAATATTTAATTGGACAAAGTATTCACATATGGGTTCCAGGCTCGATATTTGAGGCCCAATAGCACCAAGTTATCCTGAATTCTTGTATGTGTCAATTTTATTATTTTACATGTTAGATACAATATTTAATTGGACAAAGTATTCACATATGGGTTTCAGGCTCGATATTTGAGGCCCAGTAGCACCAAGCTATCCTAAATTCTTGTATGTGTCAATTTTATTATTTTACATGTTAGTTTCATAATTTTGTATGTTTATTTTGTAAATTAAATAATTAATTTTTGTATATTGGATAGAGTTTGTGTTTGATCTATCAGTATAAGATATACTTAAACAACAGGGATACTACGCTAAAAGGTTCTACATTTTACTAAGCTTAAAGGGCACTATATTACTAGTCTTTAAACAAATAAATAATCTAAACTAGATAAAATCAACAAATGCATTTTAATCACAAAACATTCACAAAAATACATATAAAACAGTAAAAGTAATTTATTAACATTTTTATTAACAAATAATAATGATTTCTCATTTTTTACATATTTTTTTAGAACACTAATATCTTAGTCCGGATAAAAATAACATACCAATTTAAATGCAAAAAAAAAAATACAAAACAACATGGAACACATTCAAAACACCTAATATGCATTATTTATACGAGTTTCGACATAAACAAAATCGGAATACCTCGATTTATTTTTTCGAAAAGTTGAAGAATTGAATATTTGAGTCCGAAACAAGCAAACCACAACAATAAGAATGGATGGCTAGGATGTGTGACCAACAATCTTGTCTTTTTATGGGACGGGTGGGGTTCACTTGCAGATATTTTTAAAAAAAGGGGAAGGGGACTGGTTTTAATCGTGGGGAAGAAGGGAAGGGGACCGTTTTTATCTATGTATAACGCGGTATATAACAGTGCTATACATATAGTGCTTTTATATACCGCGCTATGTCAGCCCAGGCATAACGCGGTTTATAAGGGTATTATATATTTATACCGCCCTTTTAAAGAGCGCTATACCTTAACGTCCAAAACGTCCGATAAGGTATAGCGCTCTTTAAAAGAACGTTATACATAGTTAGGTAACCTTTTTTTTTTTACACGTATTTCTATTCTTTTTGTCAAAAAGAACCACAAATGAGTTCTGGTTCAAACACACCTTTATTAATTTATTTATTTGTGTTCCTTTTCTTTTTGTTTATATTGGGGTAGCAATTGTTAGGTTCCTTAGAGAAGGCAATGAGTTAAATTTTAGGTTCCTTAGAGAAGGCAATGAGTTAAATACTTCGGTCTTTAAGCTGAAAACTATTTAAGGAATTATACGAGAACAATGTTATTCTAATTTAGTCTACTTTTTGAGAAAATATTTAAGGAGTTTTGTTTTTCTGAATTAATGATTTATATAGCTTAAATTCATTGTGGTATAGGTTTTTGCTTTGAACATCACATCAAATTGATAATAAATCTCCTCGTACTTTGCTGTAAAAACTTGAAAATGTACTGAAGGCAATGAGCTGATGCTGGTCAAAGACAATGAGTGAGCCTATATATGACAAATATATGAACAAGGAAAAGGCTGCGCAATAGTTTAGACTAGGGAGTCCAATGGACATAAATGCCTGTGGCAAAGTTGATAGTCAAATATTGCAAAAAGCAAATTAATGCCTGTGAGATACTACAATAATAACTCCATAATTGACCTGGAGCATCAAAAGACTAGCACAGTTCATAGTGTTAGATCCTCCTATTGCATAGCCATGGAAGTTGGTTGAATTTTGACCAGTTAAAAAGACCCCAAAAATAGGAAATTGCATTTATCCACGTTATCTAACTTATTTTCTCAACTACTACAGTATTAATTTCTTTAGGTGTAATATGGACTTTTTTTTTATACGAACACCAAAGTCCAAACTCCCTGTGTGAGCAGATACGGAGCCATGATTTAAATTTTATGGGTCCAGAATTGCTATCATTTAGGTTATTGGGTTCTAAGTTAATAATTTGTATATATTTAGTGAATTTCTTAAAACAAAAATAGGGTTTGAACAAAAATTATTGGGTTCGACCGAACCTGCGTTCTACACTCGGGCTCCGCCCCAATATGACATAATATTAAGTGTTTTGTATATTAGGTGAAGTACTAAGTTGGTGTTCAAATTGGACTATCATCTTGGAGTATTTAAAATTCAATGGAGGTAATTCTCGGAGGGATTATTCTGGTGCTATAAATAACTATTAAACTATCAATATTGTTTAATCAGTTGTAACATGGTATTATCCTCTTTTATAGATTGTCAACCAGTACTTGTTACAGATCATGGAATAGGTTTTTAAAGTAATTGAAACTGTATAAATTCGTTACGGTATCATGTATATAAACATTAAACGTTTGGACGGTATCTGCCTTGCAATTTTATTACATTTCAATCTTTGCCACTGTCTGGTCAAAGTAGGGAGTTATTAGCCCCTGCCTACTGCATAAATGAAAGCTTTAAAAGAAATGTAGTCTTTAATTCAACAAGGAAAGATGATTAGAACTCAAAAAATGAATATGAAGCACCTGTTTTCTTAATTGATAAACACCTCTTTGCCTGAAAAGGATACCTAACCACATGCTCCAGTTGTAAAATCCCTTTCCCTTTCTAAGTTTTGCTTCTAATTTTATTTTTCCTCAAATTGTTTTCTTGCTAGGGTAGGTACCTCTTTGTTGTATGATTGGAAATGAATAGGAGTTATGAATCTTTGATCAATTTGTTGTTAAAAAATCCTCTTACCTAGGGAAACTCTACTTAAAGACCTATTTATAGATCATAAAAAAGTTTGGCATGTCATGTATTTGGGTTTCATAACATTTTCATTTTTATTTTATTTTGTTGGATTTTAACACATGATACTAAAAATATTGGCATGTGGTAGGCTCACTAAGAAATAAAACATTCCTACCTATATACATAAGATATTTAGATGCCAAATATCTTCACAAACTAAATGTACATCCCAAGAAGAAACCAGTGGTCCATTAAGCATTTGTATCACATTTTTCTCATTCGATAAAATGTGAACTTTCTTTGTTAAGGATTAAAAATTCCAACCATTTCTCTTGCATTTGTGGCCAGAACTTGACAACTATAGCTGACACTGCGGCTGCATTTTTTGAGTATAACAATGTTAATCTCCAATCCTCATTTCCACCGCCCAAATGAGAGAGGGAAATGGAGGTTTTACAAGTCATTTGTTTTGGACATATCTTTGCCTATATACTCGATGTTTCACCACGTTTTTTTAAGAAGAGATTCCTCGACAAGAATACAGATATATACATTAGTACCATGTAAGGTGCTTATACTTTTCTCAGTCGAGTGTCTATCGGAAACAACATCTTTATCCTCACAAGGTAGGGGTAAAGTCTGCGTACACACTATCATCCTCAAATCTCACGGTGTGAGATAATATTGGGTATGTTGTCACAACCATACTACCATATAACATCATATTCACTGAATTGCCAACAGAAGTTGGCTATAACATTATTTACGGGTTTAGACAAACCTAACAATTTTACTTAGACTCTCTATTTATATATAAAAATTCAATATATTTAATTGCGAATCCAATAACTAAAATGAGGTATGAGTTCAATGGCAAATTTAAAACTCATTATCTTCAAATTTTGACTCCGGCTCTATTTGGCTACCCATCAAATATGCTTGCTAGTTAATACATTAGTTTTCCTTTGGTAATGGTAATTCATAATAGAAAAGGATAATAGATTTAGATCTGAATGTGCAGAGTTTTTGAGACATAATAATTTGTAAGTATTGCATGAATTAAAAAGATAGAAGATCCTGTTATCTTTAGATGCAGCATTCAATTGGTTCTTTAAACTATTTAATACATCTCTGATAGAATAGAATAGAACAGAACAGAATAAAACTGCAGATCCAATCATCTTTGCAGATTTTGATCATGTAATATTGCCTGAAGGTCTATTACTATATCGCTACTGCTCTGACTAGATTTACCGAGAAATATTGGAGCTTTGAAATGCAGTTACAATAAGTAAATGGTCAAAAGTAAAAATAAATCCAAAAAAATGATAAATCCTCTACATTCAGAATAGTAATTTATGATTAATATGACATGCTTAACCAGTTTGGAATTGACGTATAATTGATTGATTGACCCTTTAAAGATGATTAATATAAAATTTTAGGATAATTTTACATCCTATAGTATTTTGATTTACACCGTCACATAAAATTCACCACTTAACGAAATAATTACTCCATTAAATATGCTAGTTTGGACTTTGCTCTCAACCTTTAAACCAGCAATCTACTTAATTAATTCTGCTTGGTGCCTATGGGAAGAGAGGTGAGAAATACATGAGTTTATGTTTGTCATTGTATTTTGTATTACTATTATTGTCACTACTATTATTATATTACTACTATTATTATTATTATTATTATTATGAGTATGAAAATCCAACAGTATCCGATTTAATCGGTTAAGTTGGAATAATACAGTGATTGACCTGCCAAAAACACGTTAAACTGTTTCATTTGAAAAAACGATTTTCGCATAATAAATTATGTAGAACTAGTTCATGACATAAACGAAGAGTAATGTAGGGGAAATTTGTTGCATGAATCGATGAAAGCTTTTACGAAGGCATAGATAAAGGGATAATTGGTAATTTTCAACTTTCAACAGGGAGATTGGACTTTCGTGTTAGCTTTACGACTCATTATAAATATCAATGTAGTTACTATATGATATCATTTTTCGTGATTCGCCCAAAAATAAAAAAGATTAATATATAAAAAACATAACAGATCTTTATAAAGTCAAATTTTCTTTTATTTAAATTGTAATTTATTATAGGAGAATTTTTTATGTAACTGCAGTTTGAGGCAAATTTACAATTTAAAATGATAAACAACAAACAATAACAACAACATACTCAATGTAATTTCACAAGGGAAAAGGGTCAAATATACCCTTCGTTATACTATGAGTCCAAATATACCCTTGCCGCTATACTTTGGGTTCAAATATACCCCTCATTTAAATGGAGGGACACGCGTCATCGTCTTGTTGGCCAATTCTAAATATCTTCAAATTAATAAAAAAGACTCATTACCCATACCCGAAAAGTAATTTTTTTTGTAAAAACTGGAAAAAAAAAATTACTAAAAACTGAAAAAAACGAAAATATTTTTTTTCCTTATTATTACAAAAAATTGCTTAAAAAAAAACTGAAAAATATTTTCTAAAGCAATGTTTTTGTAAAAACTGAAAAGTAATTTTCAAAAGTAATGTTTTTGTAAAAATTGAAAAAAACTGAATTTTTTTTTAATAAAAACTGGCAAAATCGAAAATATTTTTTTTTCAGTTTTTAGAAAAATATTGCTTTAAAACAAACTGAAAAATAATTTCTAAAGCAATTCTTTTTGTAAAAACTGGAAAACAAAAACTGAAAAATAATTTTCTAAAGCAATGATTTTGTAAAAACTGGAAAAAAATAAATATTTTCATTTTTTTCAGTTTTTAGTTTTAAAAAATTCAGTTTTTTCCAGTTTTTACACGCTTTAGAAGATTGCAAAATATTTTTGTTTTTTTTCAGTTTTTAGTAAAAAAAAATCAGTTTTTTCCAGTTTTTACAAAAAAAAAATTACTTTTCGGGTATGGGTAATGAGTCTTTTTAATTAATTAGGAGATATTTAGAATTGACCAAGAGGACGATGACACGTGTCACTCCGTTTAAATGAGGGGTATATTTGAACTCAAAGTATAGCGGTAGGGGTATATTTGGACTCATATTACATTTAAATATTTTTCGAAAGTACAGGGGTATATTTGGATCTATAGTGGTAGGGTCTGCGAAAGGTTGTGTGTACGTAAACCTTACTCCTACCTTGTGATGACGGATAGACTGTTTTCGATAGAATCTCAGCTCAATAAATGCATTCCAAAGCAGTTTTAAAAAAGAAAATTAGTAATGAAGAAGCCATGAAAAAATAATAAGGAAAGCATTACAAAGCATTTGAAAAGGGGGGACATTAACAACAACAAAATAATAAGATAACTGAAGCACAAGAAATAACATGTAATAATAAAAAAATCAAAGAATAAGACAATACCAGAATAGTACTAATAGTAATACTACTAGTATGACAGAAGAAGCGGATAATGAGCTCCAAACGACCACCAAACCTCTCCCACCGGAAGCGAGACAATACTCAACTACGTGCTGACCTTCTATCTTAATCCTCATTCTCCATATCCTTCTATGTAAGGTCATGTACTCAGGTGAATTGGAGACACATTATATCATTTCTAATTATTTTTTCCCAATACTTCTTAGACCTATAGTTCACGTTACTGGTTCAATACTTCTTAGTATAGTTCACATTACTGGTTCAATTATTCTCATATACATAAACTACTGGATAAACAAAAATGTCAAAACAAAAACTTTTCCTTTCCGCCTATTTAATCTCAGTCTCTCCCATTTTATTATCCTTCCTCCTCTTTCTTTCTCTCCTCATCTTCTTTCTCCTTCTACTACCAACATTAACCAAACTCCTTCTTTCTCTCTTTTTCTCTAGCTATAAGTCCACATTTACAGAATAAGTAGGAGAAAATTAGCCATAACTCAATCTCATTCTTGTCAAAATTTGAGTTAATTTCTAGTTTCAATGGATAAAGACTACTTCTCTAATGGTGGAATTCCACCGCTCCTCCAATTTGAACCCAGAATTCCATTAAATTCCATTTCAGGGCAATCTTCAGACTGTTTTCTAAACACCCATTTGGACAATAAATCTATAGATCAATACACCAATTTCGATTCAGCTTTGAGTTCCATGGTCTCATCTCCTGTTGCCTCCAATTCTGTAAATTCCAACGATAATTTCGCACTCCGCGAATTAATTGGAAAATTAGGCACAATTTGTAGCTCTCCTCCACCTCAATTCACCGATTATGCTGTGAATTATGATCATATTAATAATATTAATAACAGTGATTCCACTATGACTTCATGTTATAGTACACCTTTAAACTCTCCTCCAAAATTACGAAATAATATACCAAATTTTGATATTTCAGTTCCAGTAAATCCTCCTCAATTTCCTACAGTGTCAGCTAATCCAGAGTTTTCACATAAAGCTGCTAAATTTTCTTGTTTTGGTAGCAGTAGTTTTAATGGCAGAACGAGTCAATTTGGGCTAAACAATACAGAATTGAGTCATAGATCTAGGAATGAGCCTATGGGAAGTGGAAAATTATCTAGAATATCGAGTAGCCCTTCTCTTGTACTACAGAACAAAAATTCAGGCCAAACCCAGGTGGAAATGATGTGTGAAAATTTGGATTTGGGCAAATTTTCAGGTCCTAATAATGCCAATTCCAATGAAGAATGTTCTGTTTCTGAACAAATCCCAAGTGGTGAAATTGGGTCAAAAACACCAAAGGAATTGAATTCTAGGAAAAGAAAAGCAGTTTCAAAAGGAAAAGGAAAGAAGTATAATGAGGCTGAAGCTGAAGATGGTACAAAGGAAAAGAGATCTAAATCAACAGAAGGTAATGGGAAGAAAAATGGAACAGTTAAAATGGAGGAAACAAATGGTAGTGAAGGTGATGAAGCTGAGAAAGAAGCAAAGGAAGAGCAAAAGCCAGCAAAGGATTGGATTCATGTTAGAGCAAGAAGAGGTCAAGCCACTGATAGTCATAGTCTAGCTGAAAGAGTAAGCCTCTTAAATTCTTGATTTCTTTTTTGTTTTTTTGTTGAACCGTGTGATCAGCTATCCTTTAGATAGGATACATTTTAATTTAACTTAAATATTTTTTAACATATATTGTTATGACAGTATGAATTATGTGACCAACTTGTCTAAATACTTAGCTCCAATTTGATCATAGATTTTGGTTCTTTTTTTCAAAAAGAATTTAAAAACACAGTTTGTTCATGGAATATGATTCCTATTTGGAAAAAAAATTGAATTTTTTTTTCGGAGAAATTTTCTTCCACTCATAATATTTCAATTTTTTCCAAATAAAATGTATGTATAAACTTAACTTCTAACTTCCAAAAATTATTTTTTAATACAACTTCAATTTATTTTTTCAAGTTTCAACCAAATTTATATTCAAACGCTAGCTTAAATTGTTAGGAGGGATACACTTTTATTTACTCAATTATATTTTTAACAGTTTGGAGGCGAAATTTTCATCTGTAGTATTATCTAATGATCGCTTTGTTTGCCATTTGCTTAGGTCCGTCGAGAGAAGATCAGTCAAAGAATGAAGTTTTTGCAAGATCTTGTACCAGGCTGTAATAAGGTTTGTCCCAAATGCTTCAGTAATTTCTTTGTTTCTGATTCTCTTTACTCTGTTTATGATCAGATGAAGATTTAACTTCCATTTTAAGTCCAATTTTAACCTGCATAAACAATTTTTACTAGGTGACTGGAAAAGCACTAATGCTTGATGAAATTATAAATTATGTACAGTCTCTCCAACGCCAAGTTGAGGTAATTCAAGATTTTGATAAAGCATGTTATGAAAATGGCACATGCAATTTCTTTGGTTCATTATCTAATTAATCAATTATCATTAATACTACATTTTGTAGTTCCTATCCATGAAGTTGGCTTCAGTGAACCCAAGAATGGATTTTCACATAGATAATTTCATCTCAAAAGATGTAAGTTTTTGACAAATTAGCTATGTTGCGCGGACTCTCCAAAATACTGCTGTACCCATGTCGGATCTTTCAAAAATGTATACTTTTGAAGGATCTAAACACGCACCCAGTACATTTTTCGAGAGTGCGAGCAACATAACAAACCAATGAATGGCTTCCTTGTAACATTTATATTACATTCTAATTGAATTTATGGGTTTTTTTCTTTTCAGATATGCCAATCAAATGGCTCTTTACAACAACATATGTTCCCATTAGATAGATCTTGTGAAAATCTTAATCAGGTAATTAACCGGGCAAAATTACTATTCATATTATATGTCCTTGGCAGTAAAAATATTTGCATTTTCTTATTTGGTTGTGTCAACTTTCTTGATCCAGCTTCACACAATCTGTGAGGATGAACTGCAAACAATTGTTCAGATGGGATTTAGCCAAAATTCTTACCAGGACCTAACATTGCAGTCACAAGCTTTTCCTGGTAAGAAAAGGGGACGTAAAATTTTATTTTATTTTATTTTTGGGGGCGGAGGAAGTAATGATGGGAAAGTGCAGCATTCAGTATTTCGGGGTTGACCATGTGTGAAAAATAAGTATAAATAGTACGAGAAGCAAGTATAAATAGAGTTAGACATGCATTTCAGAGTCCGAGATGTCTAAATTCTGAATTTGTCACTAGGAAGTGCGCTGCTTATACTATGAATTTCAGCTAATAATGAGAGAAAAATTAACTTGTGATTAATACATTTGTTTCTTTTGATGCAGTGCCTAATTCGACGTCTAACATGAAACTTGATATGTAATCACAATTCATTTATCCACAGGACCACAATTTACCCCCACAGGAGAAAGAGACTGCTTGTATATAAGCAGAGATTTTTAGTTTAATCTGCTTCATAAATTGCTAATTGACAAGATTAGGTGAAGTTTTAAGAGATTTATTTTCCTACTTACTGTAATCTATAATTGATCTGAGCATTCTAATTTTTACTTTGGATGAGCTGTAGTATCTACTGTATAATGTTAGGAAATAAGAGTTTAATTTGGGTGCATAATCTTAACAGCATCTCATGTAAGATACATTTCTCTGTAAAGCAATAAAAATAGAGATATTATTACGAGCTTTTATATTCCAAATCATTGTCGATTAGTGTTCTTTTACGTAAATCATATCAATTGACAAGATATATCCCAAATCTTCAAAAGATTTGCTTATGGTTGGTGTCAAATTATACAGTGATTAAATCAGAAGTTTTCCAACCATTTATGATTATTTAGTTATGTTGTAACCAGCTGTGTTATTGTCCTTCTTTGCTTAAAAGTCTCATATAAAATGATTAATTTGTTAGAACCCTAAGTTAGTTTGAGATGGGAGTCAAGTAGTCAACCATGATAAACAATGACAAAAATATACAAAGTGAAATTTTACGATGGGAATCTGGAAAGGGTAGTGTGTACGCAAATCTTACCCTTACCTTATTAAGGTAGAGAGACAGTTTCCGATATACGCTCGACTAAAAAGAAATATAATAATGGCGAAGTCATGGAAAAGAAGCAGTAGCAAAGCAAGAAAAATTGGATAACTGAAGCCAACAACATGTATTACTAGAAATCTAGAAATAAGAGAAAGCGGGAGAAATATTAATACTACTAATATGAAAAGGAAAACGTGTGGCTACCTACTAACCCTCTACCATACTTCTTGACTTTTACATTCTCCCATCAAGCGTATCTTTTTTTAATAACATTAGTGGTTGGATCATCTTGCGTGAACCTCGACTTTATTAATTGAGTACTTGCTATATTTTGCGTAACTAAAACTTAGATAGATTATAAGAAATCACCATAAGTTTTTCTTGTGTCCATTGAAATTTGAATTATAGTACATAATTTTCACCCTTAGATGCCACGATAGCACATTTTCTTTGGGGATAATCTTCAATAGATTAACCAGAAAGAGAAGCTTCTGTTCTTCTGTTTTACAGAGCTGAAAAGTCTAATTAAATAAAAAATAAAGTCGTAAATCTACTTACTTTCTTTCTTAATGAAAAAATGATTATCTTAAGAGGGGACATCAAAAAAATCCCAGGTTGTCAATTGGTGAGATTCTGACTAGACCCAATGAATCAGAGGACTTTAATAATTTTTCAACTAATCCAAAATAGTTAAATGAACAGGGAAAAGGTTAAGTGGAGTAGTGGAGTTCAGATATGTAAAGATACCTTAGAAAAAGATAGATTAATAATTTGATGGAACTTGGAAGAAGGTTAGTAAAAATCAAGTTTATGGGGTTTAACAATATATATTTCTGCTTTGCAGCCATATCTTGTTTTAATAAGAAAGATTCTTTCAAAAATGATTTCTTTTGTTTTTTAATAATATTTTTTAAATGATGATGTTTAAATCAGCTTACGTGCATGTAAACTATTTCATCGAATATTTGCTTGTACAATATTTCTTATATCTGTCCATCAAAGTTTAAATAGAAGAAAAAAATAGCTTTATTTTTGTGTCGCGTTAGAATTTGGATTCTGATCTTTAATATTTGCACCCACTTTATTTACCACGAGGCTACGTCCGAATTAACAATCACACAACATTTTGCTAATAATACTTCAAAATAAAAGGCCGACAGATTTGTTCCCAGCCATAAAAAGAAATTTTTTAAAAAAAGAAGAAAACAACAATCATGTAATGAGATGCGTTTGGAAGTTAAATTTCAATCTAATCCCCTATTATTGGGGTCATTTAGATCTGTGTTCACACTTAATTATACTATCAAATAATTCCAATATTAGTTTCCATTTTCCAAGGTTAGATTACGATTTTTAAAGGTAATTTTCACGACGATTTCCTGGCAGGATTTTGATGTCTTGTTCTTGGCCTAATGTAACTCTCCTTGTCTGAATAAGACAAATAATTGTGTGCATTTTAATTCTACTTTTCTTTTTCCAATCTAAAATTCAAAGACTTCAGTTTCTTTTTGAATGCAGCAGTAAGGATTAATTAGGAATGAATTGAATTGGCCAGTAAAAAGACAATTGAGACATTTGCAAAATAATTCTGGAATATTATAAATCAGCAATAATAGTTTGCATCAATTGGTTTAAAATTTTGAATCTATATCTGTCTATATATTTCATAGTAGTTGATAACTATCTTGAAAATTATGTCTACATTCACGGTGGTAGATTCGAATTTAGACGTTGTAAGTTTTAAAATATATATTTAATTCTATTTATATTTATTTTTTCACACATATATAGTTCGACGCCAAAACACTAAATTCACAAAGCTCAAAAAGCAAAAAGAGCAAAGGTAAGTGGTTTCTTTACTTCGAGTCATTTTTTTTACTTTATTACCGAATTACTCAGCTGACATAAAGAAAGTCTTTGGTAATATTTGATGTACATTTCTCTGCGAGGAACTTTCTTTCTTGGTGCCTATTGACAAAGTATACCATTAATATTTAAAAAATTAACTTAATTGGCAAACTTAAAAAGTAAATTGAACCTAGATAAGTTTGTGCTTTTATATGCAGATGAGTTAGATTAATGAAAAAGAACAGAGATTAACAGCTTGTTTGGATCACACATCGTTTCATAATGTATCGTATCATATTGTATTGTATTGTATCATTTGATGAATACAATGTTTGGATAGATTGTATCATTTGTTGTTGTTTCATGATATCACACACCAGCAATATGGAGAATAAACTTGCAATATTATAAAGAAAAATTATGATACAGGATAAATTTATTATATAAAAAGGTAGGGTACATGATAAAATAAAATTATTTAATAATAATGAAGGGTGAGATGAGAGAAAAAGACAAGATAACGATGCAACCATACCAAATTGGTCGTTACATAAAGTGGCACATTTCGTCGTTACGTAACGACGGATTTAACGATACGATACAATAAAATTTAAGTAACAATCAAAACAAACATCATATTTAAAGTAACAATACGATACAATACAATAGGTAACAACCATCCAAACAAGATGTAACGGGAAAGAAAGATGTTTTTAGAAGAGAAATTCTATCCTTGCACGTTTCAAACATTATACCAATTTGGTAATTGACTTTGTTGGTAACTCAAAATGGGCACACCTATTACAGAGCAAATGTTCAAGCAATTATTTGGTAAATGAACATGTTGCCTACATCTACAAATGTGGACTTAAGATTTTAAGTTGAAAGATGGGAGTATTATTATTATTATTATTATTTTTATTATTATTATTATTATTTTGTAACAAGAGGTGCGACTTTGTATAATTATATTTTTTAGAAAAAAGTTTCAGCTTCGCATTAGTCCTACAAAATCAAACACACAAATGTTTTTGAAAGATAGATAAACATATAAAATAACTATTCAACATATGCTTCAAAGCGATCAAAACACGAGTGTTCTTTTCACCAGGACAAACAACATAGGCCTCGTGCAAGTAGCGCCGCAAGGTGCCGTGCGCATGGGGCTAAGCTAAGTACGTGCCGGTTGCCATCGGTTGTTGTGAGTTGTGTCTGGCATCGCTCGTGGCGGCTGATGGCTTTTGGCAACGGAACGGCGAGGCCTTGTGCAAGTAGCGCCGCAAGGTGCCGTGCGCATGGGGCTAAGCTCAGTACGTTCCGATTGCCATCGATTGTTGCGGGCAACATCGGGAGGCGACATCGCTCGTGGCGGCTGATGGCTTTTGGCAGCGGAACTGCGAGGCCTCGTGCAAGTAGCGCCGCAAGGTGCCGTGCGCACGGGGCTAAGCTAAGTACGTGCCGGTTGCCATCGGTTGTTGTGAGTACATATATATGATCAGATCTTTAGGTTGACACAAAGTTTAAATACAACAATTGAAATAAATAGTCCGTATTGGTATCGGATCTGTTTTCATATTCCAATGTTTTTACAGTATAAATCAACAAAAAAAAAAAAAAAAAATGGTTGTCTACGGGGGCGGAGTTAGATCTTCGGCTACGGGTTAAGCTGAACTCAGTAATTTTAGTCCAAACCTAATATTTATCTTAAAAAATCTATTGAATATGTATCAACTATTAATTTAGAACCTATTAAATCAAATAAACAATAATCTCGATTCTATAAGTTTTAAATTCTAGTTCCGCTTTTGGTAGTGTGATAGTGTTTGTACAGTGCTAGTAAAGTCTCAAATGATGTACATCAGACATACATGTGAATAACTTCTTGTACATTTATTTAGTTCTTAAAAAGACGTTTTGTTTCATGGTCATAATCATGTGCCAAACTCTGATAATGGTTTCATACAAGGAGAAAAGCTTAGAGCCTCCGCAAATTGGACACGAGATTAAAGTGAAATATGACAAGCCAAAAAGAAGTGAAGTCTTTATCAAGAAAAGAACGTTTAGACTTTAGACAGATAGAGGTGAATAGACACTGACGCAAATTTGATGTCTTTTTGTAGGACACAAAGTTGGGACTTAAAAACAAATTACAACTGAATGACCAAATGGTTGGTCTCCTCAACACCCATTTTGCATCCTTTCTAGTTACGATGAAATTTTATGTTACATTAAGTGCATCAGAGGAGAAAAAGAACCCTATATTTTTCACTCTCTGTGAAGTACATTTAGCTAGCGTTTGACCATAAATTCTCAAATTTATTCTGAAAAATCTGATTTGGATGAAGTTTGGTTTGAAGATGAAAATGTGTTTGGACATCTGTTTTGGGTGAAGTTTGGTTTGGAAAAACATGAAACATGACTTATACCCACAAGTTCTAAAAACTATCACAAATACCCAACAGTACCATTATCAATAACATTCATTATATTATTACAAACCATAGTCCTGAACATAAATAAATTTGATATAAAATTATCATTTTTATAATGAACTACATGATACACTATCAGATGACCGAGAAGACGAAGCAACATCGTTATAAAATAATAAATGGTGGGTTCTTTTATAAAATACAAAAGTTTGGGGCAATTTTTAAAAAATATAATAGTGATATTTTGGCCTGGTTTGTGATTTGGCCAAAATGTAGGCAAAATCTATGGCAAAACATGTGTTTTCCAAATAAAACCCAAGTTTATTTTGGCAAAATATATGGCCAAACGGGTCCTTAGACTCAACCAATCTTGAAAGTGAGCAGAGGCGGAGCCCGGATCTGAAATTACTGGGTTTGGAATTTTATCCCTTTTAAATTACTGGGTTCTAAATTAATGATTTGAACATATTAAATATATATTTTTTAGATAAATATAGAGTTTGAACCAAATTTACTGAGTTCGGCAGAACCCGCACCTCAATCTCTAGCTCCGCCCCTGCCCCTGAAAGTGAGTGAGCGGCTAAACTCAGTTTTAGGACCCCTTAACATAAAAAAGCCGCGGAGTCCATAAAGCTCCTTTAAAGATAGGGGACTTCCTGTTATAGTAACAAAAAAATGTGCAAGTAAAGGTCGACGGCGTGTATTTTATTGAATATTGATCTAGAATCAACAAATTATATAGAAAAATATACTTGAACCTAAAAATCGTTAAAATGTTGGATGAGAAGAGATAGCAGCAAATGCTGTCTAATCGACCACATTTCATACACATACATAATATGTATATTATTATAGTGTTACTCAGAGGCGGATGTAGCGTATTAGCTACGGGTTTAACTGAACCCATAATTTTCGACGCGGAATAAAAATTTGTATGTAAAAATTCATTAAAATTGCAAAAATAGTAGATATGAACTCATAACTTTAAAAATATAATGAGTTCAATGTTAAAAATCTTAAAATTAAACCCACATGATTTAAATCCCGGATCCGCATATGGTGTTACTTCACACTCATTAATTTTAAATTTTGGATCCTGTTGTTGTTGTTGTTCGTACAAGTTTGATACGTAAATGTAAAAAGACATTCTCAAATTTAGAATATGGCAAGCCTGGGGGGGGGGGGGGGAAGGGAATGGTGTGGGGTGTGGACGATCAAAATTCAAAGTTAGGATTACTTGATTTACCAACCAGATAATAAAGAGCAATAATGGTGTACAACTAGTAAGATAGGGTAGTTGGAACTTGGATGTGATATTTGATCAGTTGATTTCTGTGTCATTCCATCTTTTCCAAAGTTAAAGTGGTTGTTAGCATTCACTCATGGTCGTGTTTCCTCGTTTGATGTAGGACAAGTTATATTACATACAAGTTTGGCAAACAGGAATTTGTATCAAAGCTGATATTTTGGACATCTTGAATTCGACTAATACAAAGGCAAAAGAATTATTATTAGTCCAAGGCCAAAAGCCACACTTACTTCTAGCACTAATTTGATCTTTGCGTAGTTGGCAAAAAGCATCTGAAGGCCTAGCAGTATTTGTAACACATGAAATGCACTAAAAAAAGTTTGAAAGTCTGAAGATTTATGAGTGACTTTCAGTATTTGCAACTAAAATTACTGTAGATATGAGAATCATACCTACCTGATGTCCAAACTGGCTATAAAAAAGATGCTGGAAAACACAATTTCTATAATTTTTTGTTAAAAATGTGGCAAAAGATTTTCAGAAGAAACTGAAACAACTAATCAACGCCAACAATAACAGATGAAGTCCAGGCATCAACGTCAACTCATGGTAAGATTAAAGAATACTGCATATAGAAAAATATCCTCACAAACCAAGTTGATTAACGGGTAAAAAGGAAAAACATATAAATTAGTCTCAAAAATCTAAGAGCATCAATTAAGCAGCTCCACCAGCTCCAGTCTTGCCCTTCTTCTTCTGTAATTTCTTAATATAGAACTCAAGTTCTTTGCCTTCCAAGATATACCTGTCAATAGCAATAAAATATCATAGTTTGAGTGGAACAGATGCAAAAACATTCTCATGAAGCAGGGTTGTTAAGGCGGAACTTACCCATCAGCTCTGCCACACTGACCGGGCCGAGATGAGATGCAAGCCAAGAGTCTACCAGCACCAAATTGTTCTTCAAGGTGAGCGTCAAGTTTGCGATCCTTCTGGCGCTTCTCAAGTTTCCGGGCTACATGGTTGCTCTTCTTAGTTTCCTCTGCAGCAGCAGCAGCACCCTCTCCCTCCTGCCGTGTGTCAACCAAAAATAAATTAGCAATATATATGGGAAAGAAGGAAAGTGTTACTACTTGGTCATCAATTTGGACATTCAGATTCTCAACATAAGTGCGAGGATACATTTATAAAAGTTGAATAAATTAGTTGCTGGAGTTGAATAGTTGTAGGTAAAGTGAGTTAGCAGGTAGTTGGTAAATTAGGAAAAATGGCTTCATTTAGACAACTCATGTTCTTAGTGGGTCTGTCTACGCAAAAGAGGGTGGTTATCCCTTTTGCTATTTAACATTTCAGGTATAAGTGGGACTATTTCGGATTATTTCCACCAAGGATACAGCAGAATGCAACAGAGCAGGAATCAAGCTATTAGATTACTGCATCATTCGAGGTCAAGAAGACCTATTTTTTCCCCTCACTTATACATTGCCTATCTCTTCTTTCTCAATCTTGGGCAAGTTATTTCTGATCATAACAGGAAATCATGTCCAAACAACAAACAATGTCAAAAGTCAAAACACAATTACAGATCATGGTCACCACTCACCAGTAATAATTCGCATGGCATGATGAACTACGATTGGATAGTAAAATGAAAGAGCTTTGGAGGCCAGATAGCAAGGAATCAACAGCTACTAGACAAATGATGATATTCAAGTATGGAAATAAGATAGCAAAGGTTGGGTACCTCGACAGTTTCTTTCTTAGCAGCCCCCTTCTTCTTCCTACCAATGTCAACACCGTAGTGCTGGAGGTACCACTGTTTAAAAGGTGCTGCATCAACCTGAACGATTGCACTCTTGACTAGAGTCTGCGTGCGAACAAGTTCATTGTTCGAGGCATTGTAGACCACATCAAGGATACGAGTCTTACGGGTGGTTGCCTCACTACCCCATGAATAGTTTCCTGTATCCAATCTCAGTGCCCTCCATTTCACATTGCCACCACGAACACGAATTCGTCTAACTGTCTTGTTACCTGAGATCTTAGTATTAGCAGGTTGACGGCCAAGCTCGTACCTTTAACAATAAGAAAAGCAGATTCTCACAAAATTAGCAGTGTGCCCAAATTGTTGAGTCTTTCCTCTACAACATCATACTGCAAAACCATAGTTTATCAGATTCTTTTTTTTCCGCATCAGCTATGCTAACGATATATTTTCATAGCAGTCATTTTGTTATAACTATTTTATGTCCTTTATTTTGCTTCACCATAGATATCAGTTATCACGCTTCTTTGTTTTATTATATCAAATCAACCAAAAGACCATTGAAGCAATTTCTTTTACTGCACTAATTAATTTTGACAAGGATTTACAAATCAATTTTGTTCTGTTATCTTACTTTATCTAATAATTGTTCCTATGGTCGACCCCAACTAAATTTGGATGACACATGGTTGTTTGATTGATATGGATCTCCCAAAAGATAGTTCTTGAGAAGTAAATAAACAGAACTACTATTGCTATGCAGTAGACACATAAATCATGAGCAGCAAAGCATATTATTCCTTACCCTGGTAAAATTACCAATAAAATCACTAATTCCATGAGGAGAGTGCAAGTGTTAGAAACAGCAACTACTACTATAATTACTTACTACTTCTACCTTAGAAACAACAAATACGAATAGCAAGGAATATGACTCGTTGCCGGAAATGAAGTCATTTTCTGTTGTTGGTATATTTTCCCACCAAAATGGAAATATGACTTACTTATGCATGGAAGTCTTTCTCTTTACTACTATCCCAACATTTACTCTCTACCTGTCTACCATTTGATCCAACTAACACTCAAACATCATTATCAATCTTTATAACTCAAAAAATCCATCAAAACACTATCCTATTTTGCTGACATTAATATCAATATCTAACGAATACTCTTCTGAGTAATATTTTCCACTCACCAACCTCACACGGGAGAAAACCACTTATTTCACTGAAATAACTATTACCTTCATGCCAAACACATCCTAAACAGATAGACCTACATTAATAGGACTAGTTTACGCGTTGTGTTTATATAACAGTACGGTTAAATGCAGCTTTTTTGCTAAATATACGAACTTAGAACCGAAAATGAAAAATCCGTGTAACATAGATAGAGACAGATATTTAGGAAAAAGAAAAAGGCAGCAGAACTAACTTTCGCTTCTTCCTCCAAGCTTTCTTCTTGCCACCAGTGGCACGTCTTTTGTGCATAGAATCTCGTGATATACCTTCAAATCCATAAACAAATAACGTAAAATTAATAAAATCGTCTTCTTTTTAAAGCAAATTGTACATGAAATTACAGTAGAGAAGGAAGGAGCAGGTTCAGATTCATACCCATGGTTGCTGAGAGCTAAGCAGCTAAGATACACACCCTCACAACTCTCTTCTACTTCGAACGAGCGCACTAAAACCCTAACCTTTTGAATGGACAAGTGTAGGCCATAATATTTGGGCTGGGCTGGGCTGAACTTCTATCATTCTTGGGCTTTTCAATATTGCTCATGTATCTTGCATCTCTATACCAGACAAAAGTTTGTTAACCATATCATGGATCAGTCATGTAGGCCCAATAGGGGATAGGCCCATTATATATTCTCCTTTATAAATTCGGTAGCTTTGTAGCTGTAAGAAAAAGATGTATAAGTGAGTCCAAATGTACAATACCCGGGTCCAACAATAAGAAATGGGACACACTATAATGTAAAGGAACTCAATTCATTTTTAGCTCTTAGCTTTTCATGAAATAAAAAAACAGATTGTTTCTCTCTCTCTCAAGCTAGGTTTTGTTCATTTCATTTCACAAATAGATTCGGACATACGAATCTAACAAAGTTTCATAGCAATGGAATAGATCCATCTCGTCACCAGCTATCGTCCGATTGTACCCTTCGCCGAAGTTTTTAAAGTTTTATGTTCCGAGGTTTCTTCTCAGATGGTGAAATTTTTGGGGATTTTTCGTGTTTTCTCTCCTTCAACACTCAGAGGTCCTTTCTCTTTCACTATTTGACAAAAATATCTGGTAAAAATTCTTCATTTTTCATTTGTATGCTCAAATTTGATAAAAGTTTGGTCTTCTTCCCCAAATTACTAGGGGTTTGTGGTAATTTGTTGTACTAGTTATAGTTCATTGTCGTATTTGTGAATTCTCGTTTGCTTCAACATGAGTACCACTAGTTCTACGAACTCCGGGGGTTTCGTCGAATTTACAGTAGATCCCTCCCACCCTTTCTATGTTCACCCGTCTGACAGTCCCGGTAGTCAATTAGTGACCATTCCTTTCAATGGTACTGGTTTCGTTCATTGGTGCAATAGTATGCTGACCTCTCTCTCCGCTAAGAATAAATTGGGATTAATCAAGGGTAAAATAGCCCAACCACATACTGATTCTCCTTATTATCCTTTCTGGTAGCGTTGCAATGATATGGTAAAGGCCCTGATTATCAACTCCTTAACCAGAAAACTTGCAATCAGTGTTATGTGTTTTCCTACTGCCAAAGAGGTTTGGCAGGACATTAATGATAGTATGGTCAATCGAATGGGTCCAGATATATACAAATTCAAAGAGAAATTAGTGCATCTTCTCAGGGTGCTTCTGACATAGCTAGTTATTTCACCAAAATGAGAAGCTTATGGGATGAACTCACATATGCCTATGTTGGACCAACCCGTTCTTGTGGTGCACTTCCAAAATTCATAGAACACCAACACATGTTTCAGTTTATCAGTGGGTTGAATGATTCATACTCTACTGTCAAGAGTAGTATTTTACTGATGAGCCCCCTTCCCTCCATTAGTAAGGCATACTCCCTCCTATAACAAGATGAAAGTCAGAAGGAAGTAAAATCTACACCTCCTGAGTTCTGTGGTGATTCTGCAGCATCTTTCTCTGTTTCTTCCAGCATCCCTCAACCCCCTAATAAATTCTACAACCAGAAGGTCAGTTTTGACTCTAAATGGCAATCTTCTTCTGTCTCTTGCAAGTACTGCAAGAAGCATGGGCATACTGTGGACAAGTATTATAGGCTACATGGTTTTCCAGCTGAATTTAAGTTTACTAAGAATAAAAGAGTTGTTGCATGTGCCCAAGTTGAGGAACCTAATGCTGGCATACTTGCTAGTCCTACAAATTCTTCTGATTCTGCAGCTTTTGGCCTTAGCAAGGAGCAATACCAACACCTTGTGATACTTCTTCAACAAGCACAAGTTTCACCCAACTGTATTCAATCTTTCTCTTCTGCAGAACAATTTGGTTTTGCCAATTTTGCATGTATGTGCCATCTTTCTGAAGTACAATCTGTTATTCATTGTTTGTTTGCTCAGTTAGTAGAAGTCCTTGGATTGTCGATTCAGGTGCCACTAATCATATGACCCCACACAAATATTTTTTACCCAATATTCAACCTCTAACCTCTCCCTATTTGATAACATTACCAAATTAATATAAAGTGAAAGTAATTTCTACTGGGTCTTTACATCTTAGACAAGATATAATTTTACATAATGTACTTTTAGTTTCATCTTTTTAATTCAATCTTATTTCTATTCATCAACTTCTTTCTCAGTGAAAATGCATTGCTATATTTACCAGTTTCTGTTGCTTCTTACATGGCCCTTCTCTGAAGAGGCCACTGAAAATTGGTAAGGCAGCACGCGGACTCTACTTTCTTCTTCCCAACATGCCTACACATTCAACGTTTGTTTCTAGCTGTTCCATTTGTCCCTGTAGTTCCACCTGTTTCTACTATTTCTTCTAGTATTGTATGTAGTTATGATTCTCCCACATCCCCTAGTCCCTCTTGTAATCCATCTTATGTTGTTAATAAAATGGATTGGTTTTGGCATCAAAGACTTGGTCACGTGCCTTATCACAAAATGAAATCTATCCCTTGGTTATCTCATTTGATTTCTCATAAACAATCTTTCATTTGCTCAATTTGTCCTATGGCCAGACAACAAAGGTTGTCCTTCCCTGAAAGTCACATTCATTTAACTACCCCATTTCAATTGATTCATATAGATATATGGGGCCCTTACCATACTATAACATATCATGGTTTTAGATATTTTATCACTCTAGTGGATGACTTCACTAGGGTTACATGGACAAATTTGCTTTCTTGCAAAAGCAATGCCCTGACTATTATAAAGGCATTTACCTCCATGGTCAAAGTCCACTTTAATTCCTCTGTCCAAACTTTCAGCTATGATAATGCTTTTGAACTAGGGGGCAGTTATGAAGCTTCAGTTTTCTTCACTGAAAATGGGATATTACATCAAACTACTATTCCACACACACCACAACAAAATGGAGTGGTAGAGCGAAAACATAAACACCTCCTAGAAATATCCAGGGCCTTACTTTTTCAATCCAAGCTTCCAACAAAATATTGGGGTGATTGTGTTTTGACAACCACATATATAATTAACAGATTGCCTTCCTTTGTTCTAAATAACTCCTTACCCTATGAAAAATTGCATGGTGTATCTCCCACATATGACCATATGAAATCTTTTGGATGCCTTTGCTTTGCCACCACTCCCAAAACTAGGAGAGACAAATTTCAGTCCAGAGCTAATGCTTATGTTTTCTTAGGTTATTCTTGTGGTAAGAAAGGATATAGGCTTCTAAACCTCTCCAATCATTCTATTTTCTTTTCTAGAGATGATGTGCTTCATGAACATATTTTTCCCTATTTCTCTTCCTTTTCTCCATCTACTTTTCCTTATTCCCCCATTGATCATGTCACTCCTTCTCCACCTGTTCTTTTCCCTTCTACTTCAACATCAACTTATTCTCTTTTTCTCTCTCTACGCTCTGCTCCTGCTCCTATGTCTCCTTTCTCACCCTCTGCTCATCCTTGCCCTTCTCCTTCTACACCTTCACCTCCATGTCTTTCTTATCCTGTTTTCAGTACGTCTGCACCACCTATTAGAAAGTCTACTAGAGTGTCTCACCAGCCTACTTATTTGAAAGATTATATCTGCTCTTCTGCCTCTTTTCCTTCTGTTTCTGACAACTCCAAGGTTTCAACTGCTACGCTACACTTGCACGAACCTCAGTTTTACCAACAGGCTGCCTCACACCCTGCTTGGCAAGAAGCTATGCTTAAAGAATTTCAGGCTCTTGAAGCAAACAACACTTGGGATATCATTCCATTTCCCCCTCATAAGAAACATATTTCTTGCAAATGGGTTTACAAGATTAAACAAAAGTCTGATGGTTCCATTGAGAGATATAAAGCTAGATTAGTTATTAGAGGGGATACACAAAAGAAGGGATTGATTACACTACTATTAAATGCCTTCTTTCCTTGGCTGCCAAGAAGAATTGGATTGTCTACCAACTTGATGTGAATAATGCATTCCTTCATGGTGATCTCCATGAACAGGTCTAAATGAAAATTCCCCTTGGCCTTCAGGTTTCTTCTCCTTCTTCTTCCTCTTCCCCATTGGTATATTAACTCAAGAAATCATTATATGATCTCAAACAGGCTTTTAGACAATGGTTTTCAAAATTGTCTGGAGCTTTGTTATCTCGGGACTACTCTTCAAGTAAGAATGACAATTCCTTTTTCACCAAGTCCACTGGTGAATCTTTGACTGCCTTGGCAGTCTTTGTGGATGATATTTTATTGGATGGGGATAATATTTTTGAACTTGATGATTTGAAATCTTTTCTGGATGCTCGGTTCAAAATTAAAGACCTTGGCTCCATTCATTATTTCTTGGGTTTGGAGTTCAGTAAGATCCCACAGGGGTATTTGATGACTCAGACCAAGTTTGTCACTGATTCGCTTGAAGAATTTCATTGTCAGCACTTCACACCTGTGGTTACCCCTATTGAGAGCTCAACCAAACTCACTGCCACATTGGTAGAGCATGAAGAAGACTCCTGGGAAAATTGAATTTTTTGCAGCACACCAGACCAGATATAGCATTTTTAGTCCAACACTTAAGCCAGTTTCTTCAGGCTCCACAGGTTCCTCATATGTTGGCTGTGTTGCATGTACTTAGATATTTGATGAACGACACTCGTTTGGGCATTCTCATCTTCTCTTCCTCTGATGTCTCTCTTGGCTTTCTCTGATTCTGACTGGGCTGCATGTGCCCAGTCCATAAGGTCAATAACTGGTTATTATATCACTTTTGGGAGCTCTCCTATCTCTTGGAAGAGTAAGAAGCATCCCACTATTTCTCTTCTGCTGAGGCAGAATATAGAGCCTTGCTAAAGGTTGTCGCTGAGATTTCTTGGCTTGTTCGTTTATTTGTTAATCTTGGTTTGGTGATTTCTAGTCATGTTCAGGTACTTTGCGACAGCCAGGCAGCCCTTCATATTGCCAAGAACCCCATCTTTCATGAGCACACAAAGCAAATTGATATTGATTGTCATTATGTGAGGGATTGTCTTCACTCTGGGCTGATTTCTCTTCAGCATGTTTCATCCTCTGCACAACTTGTTGACAATCTGACCAAATCCCTTCAGGGCCCTCTTCATCATTCTCTCCTTGGCAAGCTTGGAGTGTTCTTCGGCTTGGGGGTGGGGTGTTAACCATATCATGGATCAGTCATGTAGGCCCAATAAGGGATATGCCCAGTTGTATATTCTCCTTTATAAATTCTGTAGCTTTGTAGCTGTAAGAAAAAGATGTATAAGTGAGTCCAAATATACAATACCCGGGTCCAACAATAAGAAATGGGACATTCTAGAATGTAAAGGAACTCAATTCATTTTTAGCTCTTAGCTTTTCATGAAATAAAAAAACAGACCGCTTCTCTCTCTCTCAAGCTAGGTTTTGTTCATTTCATTTCACAAATAGATTCGGATACACGAATCTAACAAAGTTTCATATATATCCTTTTCTCCATTGGCCCTCTGTACTATCTACTGAATTTATGAAAAAATAATAATTAAAACTTGTATTTTAATACAAGTCATAGAGATTTATAAAGTTATAATTATCTCATAAAGAATAAATTAAAAAGTTTAAAGTTAAATTATTTCTAATAAAAATTACAATATTCTTTTTGAGACAAACTATAGAGAAAAGCACGATACTTAGACTAGGACAGAGGGAATATTTGAGTTATTTTGCTAAAGGCGTGGTCTCATTTGACCATTGAGAGCAAAGTTAGACAATTTCGTATAGTTCAATTGCAAATTTAAACATTTCTTCCTTTTACAATAATCAATAATGCATTTGAATAGAGACTGAAACTCTCTGATAAGGATAACCAAAAAAAACAATTACTACTTCTTAACCCGTCGTTTGAAAGTGGAAAAGGAGTCACTTTTTAAGAGTAGTTGGCTTTTGATAAAATAGGAAATAAGGATGCAAACTAGTGTGATAATAAGGTTACATCTTATGATTATGCGTCAATCATGAATTCATTGTACTATCCTAGATAGAAATATTTCTATTTAGCAATTTGAGCTCCTAACTTGTTGAGTTGCCAATATAACAATATATTTTAAGAAGAAAAGGTGTTTTGTGACTTAAAATTGACGTGAAAGTACTCTTTGCTGAATGCAAGTCTCATTGCTGAGATCTAGATCCTAAGAGGTATCAAGTTTAAATCTTATACAAATTGTACGGGGTAACTCTTCTTACTAGTGTATAACTGTTCTAATATTAATGAAGATTATCATTCTCTAAGGACTCATTTGATAGATTCCATACGTAATTCTATGTAAAACTTTACATTGCTAATACATTGTATGGCTTGAGGTGCAGAATTCTACATTCTTAAACAGCAATGAGGGACAAGCGTTTTTACAGTTGGTCCGACTCTTCAGCCGACGCTTAAATATGCATGTTATCAGCTGTTGATCCAACCAGTTGCCAGCATCTTTGCTTGCGGTTCATGAATCAACAGGTGAATGAACCGGTTTTTTACCTCCATCCAAATTAATTTCATTACTTCACTTAATTAAATGATTAACACAACAACAAATAACTTATGGAACACGAAAGATGCCCGATTCACCTAAAAAAACTATTACAGGAGGATCCACTTAATATCCGAAATAACCAATACAAAGTCCGAAATCTCAGTCAGCTTATTCAGCAAACACTTTTTCCTAATGTCCACTATAACGACTCGATTACACATATCAAAGCTCATCATCTCATGGAAACTATCGCTATGCCAGAAAATAATGATGATTCTTTTATGTGATGTCTCATGTCTAAGTCAAGTTATGCCTTGCTATCTATGCTCATCGGTTCTGGTTCCTTGGGAGCAGATTTCTGCACAACACAATGTCACGAGTCAATAATAGAACAAGAGGTAAAGCTGCACCAAGTCAAGGGGTTATATAGTCTGAAACTTACAGATGAATTTGCCGTTTCCAGCTTATTTAACTTGGCAAACATGTTTCCATAGAACTTCGCGTCCTTCTTATTGAATTCCTTGACTTTATCCTTCAGAGCTTTGTATTCAAGCTTCACATCCCTTCACATCATAAAAGAGTAACAAGCTTCAGCACCATGACTGACAGATATGATACATGCATGGGGCATAGTGTTACAGTAAACTTGGTTATATACCTGTTGTTAGGATCAATCTCGAGAGCTTTCTTAATGTCAAATTCAGCCAGATCCAGATCAGCCATGTTCATATATGCTTGAGCTCTGCGGTAAAGAGCTTTCACATTGGTGCTCTCCAGTTCCAACACCTGCAGCACTCACACACCATCAGTGAGAAAAACAAAGCATAGACTCTATACAAGAATAAGTTTTTAGGGAAGGGGAGGGGGATGATTTCTGCGTTTCAAGTTCTAATACCTTGGTACACAGTTTCTCAGCCTGCTTGTAGTCTTTCAATTTCAACTTGCAAGCAGCATTATTCAAGTTGCAACTGATTTTCAACGCTTTAGACTGTTTCTTCTCCTCCTCACTGAAGGAAGTATCATACTCGATGAATTTGGCAGCCTGCATTTATTAAATTGTACAGTTAGGCAAACCAGGCAGACATAGCTTCCCGCTGCTTGAGAGAATAAAGACCCAGTAATCTTGCTCCGAACTACTGTAAAAGCTAAATATCTACCTTCTCGTATCTCTTAGATGCTCTTGTGTATTTACCAGCCTTAAACAGTGCATTCCCTTCTTCTTTCTTCTTGCCAGCAGCCTCAATTTTCTCAGGAGTATTCATATCCCATGATTCCTTGTCCTACAGGCACCAATGAGAGAATATGATATACATATAGATCCAGACACATTGCCAAATAGCTAACAGTTGGAAAATAAAAAGAAAGAAAACATCACATACCTTGACAAAGGAAACAAGTTCAACCTCATAATGCACGGTTGAATTAGGAGGAATAACAGCTAAATCTTGCTTTGACTCAGAAGAACCAAAGGCATATTCGGGTGCAATTGTAAGCAGTGCCACTTCACCCTTCTTCATTGTCATTACAGCTCTATCTAGCCCATCTATAACTTGCTCTGTTCAGGGTAAATCAGAGCTCAATCAATACTAGTCAAAGAATAATAGAACAGTGAAAATCACAAAGCAATGATCTCCGGAGAGATAACAATGTATTGGAAGTCATACCTTCATCTGTCTTAAACTCAAAAAGTTCATCTTCATTTTCCCCATCATGGCCCTTCTTTATGAAGACTGTGCCATCTTGCAGCTTGCCGATCAGTTTTACTGCAATATGTAAACCGAAACAACTGTCATATCAGAGTATTCATGCATCTTACAAGCACAAACTATTAAGATTTTCCCGTGACTTACATTTAACTACAGCTCCTTCATTGGGTTTCTCATATCCTTCCCCTTCTTTCAAGATCTTCTTTACTACTTTCTTGTCATCAGTAACACTTGAAACAATTTTCCACGAGACCAACTCCAAGTTGATTTGTAGTGTGGCATTAGACGGGACTGCTCCTCCATCACTCGAGGCTGGTTTTCCTTTCTCTCCAAAGCCATCTGTAGCAAAAGAAATCAGACATGTTAATGAGATCCCTCTTATTGGAAAACGACTACAAAAGTCACTTATCAGCAAGCGTCGCTTACACTGTGGCTTCACTGTCAACTGGACCTTTTCACCTTTCTTCATAGTTTTCACAGCCTTAGCAAGAGCAGGGCAGAAATAACCTGTTCCATTAAGGATGTCAGAGCACAAACTGCATTATTTTACCTAATAAAACATTGCAGGGCATATGAAGTCAAAGATTACCATCTTGAACAGTGAACTCCACACCATCTGATTTTCCCACCACCGTGCCATTTTCGAGCAGAGCTTCGTACTTGACTAAATTATGAGGCAAAAGAAAATGCTTAATCCATGTTCCAAAAAGATATAAGCTTAGACCCCTCTGAATTGAAAATGATAAAACATACCTAGTACTTCGTCAAAATCCTTTGGGTTTTCCCATTTCTCTCCCTCTGCAAGGATCTTCTTGAAAATTCCACCGTCCTTACAAATGTCTTTTACGCTCACCCATGATAGCAATTCAACATCAAATTGCAGAGTGGCATTTGGTGGGATAGTTGGAGGAGAACCACTCTCTCCATAAGCCAGCTCCGGAGGAATAGTGAAAATAGCATTTTCACCTTTCTTCATGGTCTTTATACCTTGATCCCATCCTTTAATTACTTGTCCTATTATAAGTTGGAAAAAATCAGTATGTCAGCTTTAGCTTGAAGAAAAACCTTTCTCATCTAATGGAAAAGCTAATTACCTACACATCAGAGACTTGCTCATAATGAAGAATTCTGTATTTTCTTGGTGTTAATAGGATTTCATATACAATTCAATTTCAAACAAATCCACTATCGGTTTACATTCTTTAATAACCATCAGTCGTCTCAACCCTTAATATCTAGGATTGAGGATGATAATTGAGATCTAACTTGACATGCTAGAATCGTCCATTACAATCATCTTTTACAGAAACATGAAAACCAATCGCGGAGGAAGCTATAAAAGTGTTAATGAATCACCGTCACTGCATTTTCAGATTTTCATTTATCAAAATTTTACTGTCGTAAAGTTCAGACCTATTTAACAAGCTAAAAAGATCCTGCATTCCATTATAAAATTGAGGACAGGCTTTACAGGTTACCATATATGAACTCCGCTTCAATAAAACCCCTATGCACATTCTGCTATGATCAAGCCTCTTTCACTTCAATGATAGAAAATGTCTTAGCGATTTGTCTTTTATAGCAATTTAGAGGCTCTGGAATAGAACAGGTCCCTTGAACTCATAATATCTCTAACAGTTCAACTGGCGCATTTTCTGGCTTCATAATACAGTAAATGCAACATAAACATGCCGCATCTTGCAAATAAAATTCATTTATTATATCAAATGACAATTACTCACCGACCATTAACCAGCAACTACAAAAAAAAAAAAAAAAAAAAAAGAGTTAAGGAAACTTTCACTAACCTTGACCAAGAGTGAACTTGAACGGGTCCCCCCTATCGCGACTGGAATCGAACTTGGTTCCATCAAGCAGAGTACCAGTGTAATGAACTGACAGTTAATGCAAAAACCACGTGAGCTCAAACAACACAATAGCACGAACAAATTCAAACTTATGGCAAGGTAGATGATACAGTTGGAACTAATTCATCCAAATACCATAGCAATGAGCTAAAATTAATCCAAATATCCTTGTAAGTGCAGAAAAACACAATAAATTGAACTAATTCAGATTTATAGCAAGTTAGATCAAACAATTACAACTTAATTAATCCAAAATCCATAGCAATGAGCTCGGAATTAATCCGATGACTTGCGAGCGCAAATAAACATTAACATGAACAACTTCAGTGTTCTAGCATGGCAAATAATACAATTGCAACTAATAAATCCATTTTAATAAATTATGATTTAATACAAAGAGCATTGTGAGCACAAAAAACACATTAACATGAAAAGAATCAGGTCTTTTTGGAACTGCAGATCATACTAATGCAATAAATTAGCTTCGACTTCATTTTGAGGACAAATAACACATTAACTTGAAAAAAAATCTGATTTTTTGGCATTACAAAATACAACTGCAGTTAATTATTTACCTTCAACTTCATCGCCAGCCTCAGGAGTTTCCCATCCTTCACCTTCCTTAACAAGCTTCTTCTTCAAACCTTGATTTCCGATTTCCTTTTCCTCGCCGACTTTCATTATCGGGTCATCGGGGAGATCCATATCCTCGTCCATTCCTTCTGCCGGTGGAATATCAAAATCCTCTTCCATTCTTCCGTCAAATACAAAATGCAATTACAATAAATTGAGAGAAACAGAGAATCGAACTCAGTGAAGCAAATAATGGCGTTGTTGTGAAGGGAGAAGATGGGGAGGCTTAAATGGTGTAAAAAAAAGGGGGTTTAGGTTCTAGAGTGTTCTAAGGTTTTAGAATGAGCTTTAGCGTGAGTCGTGACGAAGGGTCAGGATGCTTCCAGATATCTTCAATTTTGTTAACTAATTATATATTTAGTTTAGACTTCAGATAATTGTGGGGACCACTGCTTGTACGATTCTAATTGATCTAACGGCTGCTCTTTAAAGTTAGAGACACGTGTGTAGCGAATGAGGTTGAGTTCGGGCGACTTAAAAAACGGGTCGGGGAAGAAATAAAATGGGCGAAATTAATAAATAGCCAGATTTACGAGTGTTAATTGAAAAATAGCTACAGTTTCAAAATTAATCGAAATTTAGCCACTTTTCATATAAAAATAAATATGAATAAAAATATTATTCAAAATATAAAAAATATTACAGCATAATATATTGAAATTCGGATTTTTTACATGTGAACTTCCAGCATAATATGCTGGAGTTCGAGCATAATATGCTAGAAGTTCATACACAGGTGCATCAATCTCCAATACATTATGCTGTAACTTTTCGTGTTGCAGCAAAATAGTGACTATTTTTCAATGATTTTGCAAACGCTGGTTTCAATTACCAGTCCAAAAACTAATTAGTTCGTGCTATTTTTACAAATAAAATTCAATCGGTCCATTTGGAAATTTGTGTGGGGAAATAATTGTAATGTAAATTTTTAATTAATTCAATCATTAATTTGCCACATAAATTGATCATTACTAATTGGGAATATAGTGGTCAGTTTTGTAATAGCTTTATTTCAACTTTAGCTCCTATGTTGATTTTTAGCAAAGATATTTGACCTTCAATTAATTAAAATGTACCTTTTAAACTCATTACTAATAGAAGTTAATGACAACTGGCGAAATCAGTTTTATGCTTCATTACAACAAAATATTTTTTGTAATATGGTCACTTGCACAAAATTTTGCAAAATTACTTTATTTATGCAAATTATAACTGACCATAAAAGATCATCCCATTCGAAGTTTACATATGATTTGCTTTAAAGTTTCAAGTAAAATAAATTTGTGAATAAAATAATTTTTCTTACGGACGAATTTTAAAAATATTAAACTACTTATTTTTAATGTTTAATTATACCCGTAAAATAATGTTTGAAATTTCTCGAAGGGAGTTTGGCATTTATATCAAATAAAATTATTTAGGAAAAAATAACTTTCACCGTTTTACTTGATTTTCCACACAGAGGTTAGGATTTAAAAGTCTATTTAAAGAAGAGAAAAAATGGTAAGCTCCATGTAACAATCATGATTTCCTTCCCATAAATAAAAAAGGACTATATTTATTTAGTCCTTTGCAATAAAGGAGAAAGGGTGTTTTGGTATTGACGGAAAACATTTTCCGGAAAATATTTTTTCATTTTTCATTGTTTGATTGCACGAAATAGTTTGAAAAATATTTTTCTAGATATCACATTTTCTTGAAATTGGAGGAAAATTTTCCCTAGAAAAAGTTAGAAAAACATTTTACAAAAACTCCACCTATCCTCGCATCTAATCCCACCCCCTCCAACTTCAATTTTCTATTTTTTTCATTTTTCTACGTCACCCACCCACTCCAACCCCTCACCCCCCCCCCCAACCTTTTTTTGTTATTTTTAATTTTCTATTTTTTTGTTTTTCTGTACCACCACCCCCTTACCCGTAATTTTTTATTTTTTATTTTCTTATATTTTCAGTTCTGGTTTTTCATTTTTCAGTTTACAGGTTCGAAATTTTACGAGTTCCAAAATTATGAGTTCAGAGGTTTATGTGTTTGGAAGGTTGCGAGTTTAGAAATTAGAGTTTACGGGTTCGAAAGTTTATGAAATTTGTGGGTTCGGAAGGTTGTTGGTTCAAAAGTTTATGACTTCATGTTTATTGTATCTAAATTATTTATGAATATTCTTGAGAAGTTGTTTTCCTTAACTTGCGTACCAAACACCAGAAAATGAGTAAGATTACTACTTGTTTTTCAAGAAAATATTTTCTCCATGGAAAACATTTTCCGTTATACCAAACACACCCAAATGCCACTTTCTTTTTCTTTTCACTATGTTGCAATAAATGTTTTTGCATTAAAAAAGAATCTTTCTATATGTATCCCCCAGTCTCTCGTTATATATTAAGACCGTAGCCACAACAATTGCATCACATTGTTGTAACGATCCGGCCAGTCATTTTAAAAGTTATAGCCCCATTCTCCTATTTACTGCTCATTCTGTACTTTATAACTGATATATGATTTGCCGGAGAAATTGGTTTAGGTTCAGTGAGGTTTTGAAATGAATTGGAATACTTAGTTCCAAGTTTTAAAACTTAAGTTCAAATAGTGACCGGATGCCGATTTATGTGCAAATGACCCCGGAATAAAATTTTGATGATTCCAACAGCTCTGTATGGTAATTTTGGGTTTAGAAATGTGTTCGGATATTTATTTGGAAGTCCGTAGTTAAATTAGGCTTGAAATGGCTAAAATAGGAAATTTAAGTTTGGAAGTTTGACAGGGGAGTTGACTTTTTGATATCGGGATCGTAATCCAGTTCTGAAAATTTTCATAGCTCAGTTATGTCATTTATGACTTGTGTGCAAAATTTGAGGTTAATCTGACTTGATTTGATAGGTTTTGACATATTGTTCTGGGAGTCTTTGGAAGTGCGGACCGCACATTTTGGGAGAGCTGAGGCAAAAGGGAAGTGAGGACCTCAGGGAAATTATGCGGACCACACAATTTTGTGTGTGGCCGCACTTCAGTCCGCAGAGGATTATGCGGGCCGCATAATTTTGTGTGCGGCCGCACTCAGGAACTCTCAGATTCGATGGTCCGACTTCAGAAGCTTATATCTTTTGATCCATAAGGAATTTTGAGATGATTCAAAAATGACAGTTATAGTCCTTCGTGTCTAGTTTTCAGAAAGATAAAGAAGTCATCATTTAGACATTTGTAAAGAAAGTTATGGCCAAAATACTAAAGCCTAGCAGTGCTGTCACCAAGAGAGTGCGGCCGCACAATTTTTGTGCGACCGCAGGAGCTGGGATGTGCGGTCGTACTTGGAATTGTGCGGACCGCACATGGTGAGTTCAGAAAATGTACTATATAACCGAGGCCTAGGGTATTATTTCATTTTTGGGACCTAGAGAGCCCGGTTTGTGACGATTTTTCGTGGGATTTTTCAAGAAATTCACCGGAGTAAGTGATTCTAACTCATATTTGGTTAACATACATGAATATATCATTGTTTTCATCATCCAATTAGTATTTTGAGATGAAAATTTGTAGAAATTTTATAAAATAATTTTTTGGGATTTGAATGTCGATTCGAAGTCGGATTTGAGTGGAACTAGTATGGTTGGACTCATAATTGAATGGGTTGTCGGATTTTGTGAGTTTCGCTGGATTCCGAGATGTGGGCCCACGGGCGATATTTTTTGAGTTAGATTCAGATTTTTATTAAAAAATATAGTATTTTCTTATGAAATTGATTCTATAATTTTTGTTGACTGTATCGAATTAATTATGACTAGATTCGAGTCGATTGGAGTCGGAAAATCGAGAAAAAGGCATACTACTTGATTAAATTGGAGCAAGTCGAGGTAAGTGACTTGTCTAATCTTGTGTGGGGGAAATTTTCCCTAGGATTAGTATTGATGTGGTTATTAAAATGTGTTGAAAGTCGTGTATACGAGGTGACGAGTATGTACACGGGCTAAATGTGAAAGATTATATTTTTAAATTGTGTAGATCACTGTTGCATATTAATTAAATTATTAAATATTATTATATTCTCCATCATTGATCTGATTTATATACTTTAAATTTGCTTGACTTTCTCCTGCTAATTATTTTTACCTGTTTAGCTGAAACTTGATTTCTTTTATTCTGTGCAT
The DNA here is from genome assembly GCF_000715075.1 of Nicotiana tabacum. Taxonomy (NCBI): domain Eukaryota; kingdom Viridiplantae; phylum Streptophyta; class Magnoliopsida; order Solanales; family Solanaceae; genus Nicotiana; species Nicotiana tabacum. Next base: position 7,582,706 of record NC_134101.1, on the reverse strand, counting down.
TATTTGAAGGTGAAATTTCTTTAATTTAAATATTATTAATATGAAGTATTTGATATTTTAAATTTGGAACTGAGGCAGCGTATTAAATTTTTTTAAATATTATTTTTGCTGAGTTATTTAATTCCCGATTATTTTGTGAGATTTTTGTACTCATTATGATTGAGTCGTGAGCTCCCCGTTGTGGAAAATATTATTGATGTTGTTTATTTTGGCAAATTAAAATATTTGGGCACTTGAGGTGTAAATTGTGACATATTGTGATATTGATACGCATGCGGTGGTATAAGGTCTGTGTGTTGAAACACATGCGGTGAGATAAGGGTGGCTTGATGCGCGTTGCTAGTAGGGGAACTACTAGAAGTCATGCGGCGTGATAAGGGTGGCTAAAACGCGGATGTTATTTCGAAAAAATATTTTTCTTTAAAATTAAATGTGAAGGCTCCCGCGCTGATATAAGGAAATGAGATATTGTGAATTTATTTATGATTTGGGACTACGAGGTGGTAACTCGGAAGTGCCCTTGTTGATATTGATTTATGGCCGCAGTTGCCTTTGATTATTGTTGTGATCTTCTTAAAGTTGAAAAGAATTCTGTTTTGTTTTCACGGGGTATTATTTGCCATTATTTTGCGTAGTTAATTGGTGACATACTACTTACTTGATTCATTTTCATTGTCATTTCATTTTTATTATATTGTTAAACATTTCACCTTGTCTTTTATTATTCCAATAGGGCCTGACCTGACCTCGTCACTACTCTACCGAGGTTAGGCTTGACACTTACTGGGTACCGCTGTGGTATACTCATACTACGCTTATACATATTTTTTTGTGCAGATTCAGGTACATTCTACCAGCCCAGACATCAGTGAGCTACTTGTGTGTGGAGACTTCGAGGTATATCTGTCAGCGTCCGCAGACTACGGAGTCCCCTTCTATCATTATTTTGTTGCTTCCTTATTTTTCTTAGACCCTGATATATATAGATACATTGAGGATAAATTCTTAGAAGCTTGTGACTTATTCCTACCGGGTTTTGGGAGTTGAAATTATGTGAATTTGAAGATTATTTATTTCAGATTTCTATTGTTATAACGCATTGATAGGCTTACCCAATCTAAGAAATTAGGTGTCATCACGACATCCTACAGAGGAAATTTGTCATGTTGGCCAATTTGCACATTGTTCTCCTCCATCATATCCTCTTTTACCACCAGAGGCGTATCCAGGATTTTAAGAATATGGGTGCACCATTATCTTTAAGATAAATGTTTGGTTCGATTATATAAAATTTATGGTGATAACAAGTTCACGACTTCACGAGCAAAATATATTAATATTATATTCGCAAAAAATATTATTCACTTTGTAATTGTCCTCGACGAGTTTTCATACTTTGAAAACGGTCGATAATAGCATCATTACTTACAGTTTTAAATATCTTACGCTCTATATAGCAAACTAAACAATCATTGAGAATATCATCATCCATCCTATTACGTAGATCATTTTTGATGTACTTCATTGATGAGAATACTCTTTCCACGCTTGCGGTAGCAACAGGTATAAGCAAAGTCAACTTCACAAGCAAATAAATAAGTGGCCAAGTAAGATCCAATTTTGTCACTATCATCACTCTAGCAAAATCCTTAATCCCCTTTAGGTTAAGAAATTTGCTATCACTCTTTTGAGCATAGATAATAAAACTATCAAGTTGGAAACCGAGTTCTCGAAGTTTGTTATCACCAAATTTACTTGGATAATACTCTGCCCACTTCATTATCCTGTCATTATCAAAATTAGCAAATGAATCAACCGGATTCAAACTGGCCATACCAAGTAGTAAGTCAGTAGTCACACCATCAAAACAGTCATTAAGCTCTTGAAGTTTCAAATCAATAACCGTATAAAACACTTCCACATGAAAGTGATGTAAATATGAAAACTCGGACCTCTTACGCTTTGACTTTCCTATAGTATAGTTTTCATCCATTTTGGGAATTAGAATATCATGTTTACTACAAAATAAGCACACCTCATCCAACAAGAAGTTCCATTCAGTTTCTCTCATCATTTGCAATCGTTTCTTTGCACGGTCAAGCATTATCATAGCATTAACAATATCCTGATCTATCTTTTGTAAAGCTTTGTTCAATTCATTTGTAAATAACAATACCATAAATATTAAGTGCAACATAAAAATAAATCTAAATTCTTAAATCTGGCTCAAAAGATTTCCCGCTGCAAATCTATCAAGATGATATGGACAGTCACGCTTCATATCTTTAAGCACATTAATAATTGAAGGAAATAAAACCATCAAATTGTCCAAAGTTTTAAAATGATACCCCCAACGAGTATCACCCGGTCATTGGAGGCCACGTTCTTGATTCAAACCTTGCCCCGTATAGGCTTCTCCAAATTTAAGCAACTCTTCCAACTTATCTGCTTGATGTTGTCGAAGTGACTCCATGCGCTTAAATGAAGATCCAATAGTATTCAAAACATTAGTAACAACATAAAAGAAATTATCCACATCCGAATGTTTTTTAGAAAGAGCTACAAGTGGTAGTTGCAATTGATGAGCAAAACAGTGAATACAATATGTAGAAGGAGTATCTTGCAAAATTAAATACTTGAGACTACTTATTTTTCCTTACATATTACTAGCTCTATCATAGCCCTGTCTACGTATCTTGGATCTACTTAATGAATGATCCAAAAGCAAAGAATAAATTACTTTTTATAATGATGAGTAAGAAGTATCATCCGCGTGGACAATACCCAAGAATCGCTCTATCACCATTCCACTTTTGTTGACATATCGCAAAATTAAGGCCATTTGCTCCTTATGTGAGACATCCTTTGATTCATCAACCAATATTGTAAAATAATCACCATCCAAATCTTCAATGATAGCTTTAGTTATTTCTTTAGCACAAGCCTCCACAATCTCCTTTTGAATTGTTGGATAAATCATTATATCATTTTGTGGTGCATGGTGTAATATTATTCTTCCCACATCCGGATGCCGATCTCAGTGCCATTCCAAAAGTTCAAGAAAGCCACCTTTATATTCAGATTCTTCACTTTCATCGTGTCCACGAAATGAAAATCCCAAAATTAAAAGAAACCTTACCACATCAATTGAGGCATTTAAGCGCATCCGGTAATCACCTTTTACTTTTTCACTTTGCCTATCAAAAGAAGATTGAATCAGTGACGTTGATTTTTCAAATCTAGTATCCTATTGAAGCATTTGTGATGGATACTATTTACTTCACCAACATGTGCTTTGAATCTTTCCACACCCTTGTTCCAACCCCTAAAATCATCTTTTGTAAATGCATCCCCTGCATTTCCACGACTTTCAAGTTTATTCTTGAATAAATAACAACACAAAAAAAATGTCGCATCTGCTTTTATGATATACTGCAACCATTGAGAATATGATCTCCTAAACCAAGTGGGACTAAATTGACGCATTTTACTCCCAATCTTAGTTTTAGGAAAGGCATGACCAATCGGTTGACAAGGCCCTTTGTTTATATAATATCTCCTCACTTCATCTCGAATATTAGGACCATAATCCGAAATTGGCATTCTTTCTTTGGGATCCGGTTCAGAAGATTTCAAATCAAGCACTTTATCCACATTTGAAAGTAGAGAAGGATTTGTCTCTCTTTGAATTTTCGGAGCAATTTGTGAACTCATGGATGACCAACTAGCACTAGAACTTGGTTCACCATTTTTCGGCTTGGTGAGATATCTATCCATTTTAATCTTATGGATCGTTCCTACAAAATTAAATATTCACACTTCTATTTAATGTATCTTAATTCAAATAAATTGTTAAATTCAAATCAATCATATTAAAGCATGTCAGTCAACAAATGAAGAAGTTATAGCAAAAAAATTAGGCATCTGTAGTTCTGTACATATATGTTTGAACTTATACACTTTAATTGTATTTGGATTTGAGCAATTTCTTCAATAAAGCTGCAGCGAGAGAATTAAAATACAGAGCAAGGAGAGAGTAGTTAGATACATGAGGCTGAGAATTTTAAAGGAACGTGGTCGTGGAGAAGAAATCTTGCTTTCTTGAAGAATCCATTCACAGACTGTGAAGTTTATTTTTAAGAATTAGGGATTTGAAGTTTATTTTTAGGAATTAGAGATTTGATAGTATATACCCAAATTTCTCCTAAAAATGTGGGCCATATTTTTAGCCAAAAGAAACTTTTAAAAAAATTTAATATAGAAAAGGTGAAGGGACAGAGAGAGAGAGAGAGAGAGAGAGAGAGAGAGAGAGAGAGAGAGAGAGAGAGAGAGAGTTGAGAGGGAGACAGACTATGAAGTTTGTTTTTAGGAATTAGGGATTTGATAGTATATACCCAAATTTCTCCTAAAAACGTGGGCCATATTTTTAGCTAAAAGGAACTTAAAAACAAAACTTAATATAGAAAAGGTGAAGGGACAGGGATCGAACCCTTGACCTAGGGGTACACAAGAGCACCAACTTACTAACTCACCAAGGTAGTCAATTAAGCATGGGTGGTCACAAATATATTTATATAGATAATTTTAAAATTGGTATTGTTTATACATAGCCTAGGGAGGGAAGCATGGGTGCATGTACCCCACCCCCTCCATGTAAATCCGCCTCTGATTCCATAGACTGAGAATTATCCGTGTTCAATATTCTCAGTCCATGGAATTCCTTTCTTGATCTTTCTCATGTTTACAAGGTTGAAGTCCTTTATTGTTGTCACCCTTCACAGTAATAGCCTATTTGGCCAGACTTCTAAAATATGCTTATTTTGAGAAGTACTTTTTTCAAAAGTTCTTTTCAAAATAGTACTTTTGGTGAGAATCATTTTGTGTTTGTCTAATTAATTTGAAAATTACTTTTGAGCAGTAATTAGTGTTTGACCAAGCTTTTAAAAACTGCTTCTAAGTGTATTTTTCTCAAAAGTGATTCTCAGAAAAGTGCTTTGGGATAAAAGCTATATTTTTCTGCTTCTCAAAAACTACTTCTGCTTCTCCTCAAAAGCACTTTTTTCCCTTCCAAATGCTTGGCCAAACACCTTAATTTTTGGCCAAAAACACTTTTGGCCAAAAAAATAATACTTTTGGCCCAAAAAATAACTTGGCCAAACAGGCTATAAGTTAGTAAGAGTAACCAAAAGAAAATTTGTCAATATGTTTTTATTTGCATCTTCTTTACAATGATGGCGGTGGTATAGTAATGTTCCCTCTATGATCCCAATAAAGACAAAACGTTACGCGATTTTTTTCTATTTGCCTCTCTTGACGAGAAGAGTTACTGGTTACTTGCACTGATGGTGGATAATAGGTAGCCGATGAAATATCCAAGTCAACGTTTGGTAAGATCAAAAATTCAAGCCTTGCACCACAAGTTTAAATTGGGGGATTTGCATTTATACCCAATTTTGGGTCACATTTTAACTTATACCCGTTTTGCAAAAAAAAATTGCAAGCGTACCCACTTTTCGGGTAACTTCAGACATACGGGCCTGAAATAGCAAATATTTATGTCTGAAGTTTGAACTTCAGAATATTTTTCCTGAAGTGTAGCCTTATCAAAGTAAAACTTCAGATATTTTTGCCTGAAGTTTGGCCTGACTTGCAAAGGCAATCATGCAAACTTCAGTTCATAGTGCAATAGCAAACTTCAGTTCAATAAAACTACAACATGTTTTGGTTGAAGTTTTTGTTTTGTAATTGCTGAATTTCAGCATTCTAGGAGCTGAAGTTTTATTTTGTAATTGCTGAACTTTAGCATTCTAGGAGCTGCAGTTTTGTTTTGTAACTGCTGAACTTCAGCATTCTAGGAGCTGAAGTTTTGTTTTGTATTTGCTGAACTTCAGCATTCTAGGAGCTGAAATTTTTGTTTTATATTTGCTAAACTTCAGTAGTCTTAGAGTTGAAGTTGCGTTCTTCCTTTCTTTGAAGTTAGATGGCTTTAAAATATAACTTAAGCCAAATTGTGTTGAAGTTTTAACTAATTTTTTTGATAATGTTCTGAAGTTATTTTTCCTATCTTTTATTTTTCAGTTCTGTAGCCTTTTTCTATCAATTTTCCTACGGATGATATCATAATGCAAGGGGTAAACTAATTTCAAGAGATAGCGAGAGCAACTATTGTGTATAATAAATTTCACATGTATGTGCCATTCTTGTGGCAGGTAACTTGGAAGAGAGGACATGTAGTAGTCAGTTGTTGTTGCATGTTTAAGAAGGATGGATTAGGGAAAGACACAAATCACACCTACTTTAACCAGCTTGTGGAGTTTTATTTACTCGTCCTTCAAAAAGAATATGGTAGTTGATAAGATTTAATAAAATCTTTACAGATCCAATCAATAATACTTATACAAAGTCTCATGTGTTTGAGAGAGAAAAGAAAAAGAGGAAAAGAAGATGAGGAAGAAAGGAGCGCATAGGTTAGGAGGAAGAAGAGGAGGCATCTGAAGTTGTCAAAATTAGTGTATATGTTAAAGAATTTTAAAAATATAAGTATAAGTTAAATGAGGGCGACCAAATAGGGCGCCAGTGCAATTTTTACCTATTCGTATAAAAAGGCCCAAGTCTGGTTTGATAGGATATGTGAGATAAAAAAACTATAGCTAATTTTCTGGTGCATTGATTAGGTGTAAGGAAATGCACGTAACCATTCCTTTCTATGCTTGATATTCTTGAAGATTGAAACTAATTATTGATATTCATATCATAAAACAGATTTACACACATCAAAATTGGAGGAGTCAATTGAGATGCGGTGATTTTGTTGGTTTCTTCTACTATCCCGAGAGTGTTAACTGGACACAACTTTAAGAATGAAATGAAGACTTTTTAAATTATGGTTTAAAATAAACTATATAAATTTATGTGGCTAAAAACATCTCATTAAGAATAAAATATAAAGTTTAAAGTTAAATTGATATTAAATAATGTGTCATTCTTTTTTAGAGTGATTAAAAAGAAAAGAGTGTCATATAAATTAGGAGATAGGGCGTATATTATTTGATGATAATTAAGCTTTTTTAAAGAAGGTGTTCATTGAATTTATTTTTTTTCCAGGAAGAAACAAAAGAAAAGGAGATTATAAAGGGGTTGCAAATGTAAAAAAAAATAGGGATGATATTCACAAGGAGATCCTTAATAGTGATTGATGAGTGACAGAGTCTTCAGTGACCTAAGCTAAATCAGGGCACCGTTCAATTCGCCATGCACATGGGTGCATAATAATGATATATATGATGCATATTATTTCTACATGGACATACAAGGGGAGTTTTATGAGTAGTTTATAGATATGGATGCCCATGTGTGTGAATAGCTTATGGATGGACTCTCATACTTTATGTCCATCCTATGCACTATTTTACAATAGTAAATCTTCAAATGTTATGCCTATAAAAGGCGGTGTAAATGGCAATGAAAGAACACACCAGAAGAAGTGAAAATTTCCTTTTTTTCTATCTTTGTTTCCGGTTTAAGTTTTATTCAATTACTTTTATTTTATAACATGTTAGCAGCACGAAACTCTAATTTTATTCTTATCCCTGCTGAGTTGAGTCATATTTTATTAAGGTATGTATCATTATATTAATTTTGTTTATGGCAGTACATATCATATATAAATTACTTATGCTCTTGGGTATCTTAAATAATTTAAGTACATTGCAGTAATAAAACAACTATTTCCTTTGTTGCTCAACTCTTAGTAGGCGTTTGGACATAAGAAATGTAAAATTCGAAAATATGGTGAAAATTTTTTTCAAGTGAAAATGGTATTTGAAATTTAGAGTTGTGTTTGGACATAAATTTTAGTTTGGGTTATTTTTGAAGTTTTGTGAGTGAAAATTTTGAAAAACAGCCTTTTGCAGTTTTTCAAATTTTCGAAAATTTCCAAAATGCATCTTCAAGTGAAAATTGAAAATTTTATGAACAAACGTTGATTTTAAAAAAAACAATTTTTTTTTGGAAAAATCTTCAACCAAATTGTATGTCCAAACGGGCCCCAGATGACCTCAAAGTTATCTAACTAGCTACCCACTAATTACACTAATAATATCCATGGACTTCCTAGATCAAAACATACCTTTAAGGCATTTTGAAGAACCGTGAGAAATGAAGTGACAAATAATAACTTTACATTGGTTTAATTACTTTATATTTATTGTAGTGGAACATATAAATAATGTTAGTCACGTTCAATTTTATTTATCATATATATCACAACTATAAAGTGAAATAAAACAGTATCTTGTTTTCACTTTATGGCCAGAATGAAATGAAATAGTAGGTTGTTTACATGATATAGCTCTATTTCCGTTTCTTTTTCCTTTAATTATTTTTTCATTAATTGTTTATTAATATAATTATTTCTCTAATTTATTTATCTTTTATGATAGTTTTCACTATGTCAAATTTATCAAAATTTGAATTTGTGTCACTTGACATCATCAGGAATAATTATTTATCACAGGTCCTTGATGCTGAAATTCATGTTAACGCTAAAGGTTTCAGAAATACTATTATACAAGGAAATGAAGCATCAAATCAGGATAAAGCGAAGGCCATGATTTTCGTTCGTCATCATCAATATTTAACCGTAAAAGATCCACTTGAATTATAGATTAATTTGAATGATCAATATGACCACCGAAAACTTACGGTATTACCGAAAGCTCGGTATGAGTGGATACATTTAAGGTTGTAAGACTTTAAAATCGTATGTGAGTATAATTCTATTATTTTCAAAGTAAGTTCTCTGTTAAAATTATGTGGAGACTCTATCACAGATGAGGACTTATTGAAAAAAATATTTTCCACTTTTCACGCTTCAAATGTAGTGCTACAACAACAATACCGTGAGAATGATTTTGTCACGACCCAAAATCAACCGTCGTGATGGCACCTATCGTGGAACTAGGCCAGCCTCAACTCAACGACCCAACACCAACAACAATAAGTTTGAAAACGTTAACGGAAGCATTTAACATTAAAGAAAAAAAAACTGTTTGAAACATAGGAAAATCCCAAAGTAATATAATCCATCCCAAAACGAGGGTATCACTGAGTACATGAGCGCCTAGATCAGAAATAGAGTCTACTACAGTGTCTAGAGATATAAACTGAAAGTACGACAAAGATAAAGAAGGAGAGTCAAGGCCCGCGAACGCCGTGCAGCTACCTTGATAGTCTCCAAAACTCTAGGATCCTCAATCAGCAACCGCCGCTACGATCGGTATCGCCTGGATATGCACATGAGGTGCAGGGAGTAACGTGAGTATACTAACTCAATAAATAACAAGTCCAAACTTTGGACTGAAAGGTAGTGACAAACTCAACCTCAACAGGTATAACAGAAAAAAATATGCAGAAACGTAGACATGTTTTCAAGTCAAATATACAGCTCAAACAGTAAAGGAAATATAGATCTGAACAGTGTAAGGTATACAACTCAACTATCTCTACATGCCAATGCACAGACTATATGAAATGCACCATGTGCTCCACTCTCAAGTATTCAACCACTCGGTACTGTATATGGACATCCGGCCCAGGGAAATCCAACTCGGAACATATACAACACTGACTATAAGTCACCAGTACCGAGGAAAAAGGGCAATCCAACCCTGTGGAGAAATCCATCTCCAGGTATCAAGTACTTCGGACAAATCCATGTCCAGGGAAATCCATCCTTCAATAATATCATTCGCACTCACTGGGGGTGTGTTATAGACTCCAGAGGGGCTCCTACAGCCCAAGCGCTATCATAATCATCAATATAACCATTGCGGCGTACAACCCAATCCCATAACTGACACTCATAACCAGGTACTCGGCCTCACTCAGTCATCAACCTCTCTAGTCTCACCATGGGCCCACAATGCCATGAAAACAACCCGGAACAATGATATGATGAATCAATAAATAACTGAGACCGAGATATGATATAAAAATGCATGATCATGACTGAGTATGGAATAGTAAATGAAACTAGTGAGATGACAGCAAGAAATGACCGCTGACGGTCCAACCAATACCGGCACAAAGCCTAAACATGATATCTAGCACGATCTACAACTCAACTACTTTATCACCTGATGAAAACATGGATATCAACAGGATAGAGTCACTAAACGGTGCCATGGAATCACCCAGGTCACAATTCTCACGGTGCACGCCGGCGCGCCCGTCACTTGGCATGTGCATCACCTCAATACCAATCACATAGCATATAATTTGGGGTCTTGAACCCTCAGAACCAAGTTTGAAAATGTTACTTACCTCAAACCAAGCAAAGTCCTACTCTGGAATGCCCTTGCCTCTCAATTCGGCCTCCGAACGTCCCGAATCTAGCCACAAGTAATACAATACGATCAATATAGGCTAAAGCAATCAGTTCCACAAGAAAATACCAAATTATAGCCAAAATCCGAAATCAACTCAAACCCGGCCCTAGGGCCCACGTCTCGGAATCCAACAAAAATCATAAAACCCGAAAGCCCATTCACTCACGAGTCTAGTCATACCAAATTTACCAAAATCTGACCTCAATTGCCCCCCCAAAACCCCAAAGTTCACTCTCCAAATTCCTAAGCCCTAAACCCCCAAATTTTCAATTCCAATCCCTAATTAAATGATGAACAAAGCGATAGATTCATGAAAATTAGACCAATACGGGTTAGAATCACTTACCCCAACGTCCTCCTTGAAAACCTTCGAAAAATCGCCTCTCTCCCGAGCTCCCCAAGTCCAAAATTTAAAATGGAAGACAAAGCCTCGAGCTGGGGTTTTCTGCCCAGTTAAAACCGCACATGCGGTCCTAGTTCCGCACCTGCCGAACCGCAGCTGGGAATCGGGCTCCGCTTCTGCAGAAATTTATTAAAAGCCTGATTCCGCTCCTGCGATCACTTGACTGCATCTGCGGTCATCGTAGGTGCGGGACCCAAGCTGTACCTGCGATCCATCTGCGCATCTGCGCCTCCCAAACCGCTTCTGCAACCACCGCAGATGCGGATTTCCATCGCACCTGTGGTCTGAGCCTAGGTCTCCCTTAGCTGCACATGCAGAAAACACCTGTAGCAGCAGCTTCAGCTGCACTTCTCCAACTCCAAACCTTCCGTTAACCACCCGGAATCACCCCGAGGCCCTCGGGACCACAACCAAACATACCAACATATCGTATAACCTCATACAAACTTAGTCAAACCTTCGGATCACTCAAATCAACATCAAAACATCAAATTACGCCCGGATTCAAGCCTAAGAACTTCTAAACTTCCGAATTTCACAAACGATGCCGAAACCTACCAAACCACGTCCGGATGACCTCAAATTTTGCACACAAGTTAGAAATGACACCACGAACCTATTACAACTTTCAGAAATCCAATCCGACCCCGATATCAAAATTTCCACTGCCGGCCAAAATTGCCAAAATTCTAATTTTCGCCAATTCAAGCCTAATTCTACCACGGACCTCCAAATCACATTCTGGACGCGCTCTTAAGTCCAAAATAACCTAACGGAGCTAAGGAAACCATCAAAATTCAAATCCGAGGTCGTTTACACATAAGTCAACATCGGTCAACTTTTCCAACTTAAGCTCTCAACTAAGAGACTATGTGTCTCAATTCACTCCGAAACCACTCCGAACCCAAATCAACTACCCCGGTATATCATAATATAGCTGAAGAACACAACAAGAAGCAGGAAATGGGGGAACATGGCTATAACTCTCGAAACAACCGGTCGGGTCGTTGCATCCTCCCCCTCTTAAACAAATGTTCGTCCTCGAACGAGTTTAGAAACATACCTGGAGCCTCAAATAGGTGTGGATATCTGCTCCGCATCTCCCGCTCAGTCTCCCAGGTGGCCTCCTCCACAGGCTGACCTCTCCACTGCACCTTCACTGAAGCTATATCCTTTGACCTCAACTTCCGAACCTACTGCTCCAAAATGGCCACCGGCTCCACATCATAATTCATATCACTATCCAACTGAACCGTGTTGTAGTCCAAAACATGGGACGGATCGGCGATATACTTTTAGAGCATAGAAACATGAAACACTGGATGCACACTCGACAAGCTGGGTGGCAAGGCAAGCTCATAAGCCACCTCCCCTATCCTGTGAAGCACCTCAAAAGTCCCAATGAACCGGGGGCTCAACTTGCCCCTCTTCCCAAACCTCATAACACCCTTCATGGGTGATACCTTCAGCAAAACATTCTCTCCGACCATGAAAGACACATCACAGACCTTCCTATCCGCGTAACTCTTCTGCCTAGACTGCACCGTGCGAAGCCGCTCCTGAATCAATTTCACCTTATCTAATGCATCCTGGACCTAGTATGTACCCAAGAGCCTAGCCTCACCAGGCTCAAACCATCCTACTGGAGATCTACATCTCCTTCCATATAAAGCCTCGTACGGAGCCATCTGAATGCTCGACTGTTAACTGTTGTTATATGCAAACTCCGCTAGCGGCAGAAACTGGTCCCATGAACCCTCAAAATCGATGACACAAACGCGTAGCATGTCCTCCAATATCTGAATAGTGCGCTCGGACTGTCCGTCCGTCTGAGGGTGAAAGGCTGTGCTCAACTCAACCTGAGTACCCAACTCTCACTGCACGGCCCTCCAAAACTGTGATGTAAGTTGAGTGCCCCTATCTGAAATGATGGAAACTGGGACACCATGCAGGCAAACAATCTCTCGGATGTTAATCTTAGCCAACCGCTCTGAAGAGTAAGTAGTACCAACTGGAATGAAGTGCGCGGAATTGGTCAGCCGATCCACAATAACCCAAATAGCATCGAACTTCCTCAAAGTCCGTGGGAGCCCAACTATGAAGTCCATGGTGATCCGCTCCCACTTCCACTGTGGGATCTCTAACCTCTGAAGCAAACCACCCGGTCTATGATGTTCATACTTAACCTGCTGACAGTTGAGACACCGAGCCACAAACCCAAGTATATCCTTCTTCATCCGCCTCCACCAATAGTGCTGTCTCAAATCCTGGTACATCTTCGCGGCACCCGGATGGATGGAATACCGCAAGCTGTGGGCCTCTTCAAGAATCAACTCCCGAAGCCCATCCACATTGGGTACACATATCCAGCCCTGCATCCTCAACACGCCATCATCACCAATAGTCACATCTCTAGCATCACCTCGCTGAACCCTGTCCTGAAGAACGAGTAGGTGGGGGTCATCATACTGACGTTCCCTGATACGGTCATAAAGAGAAGACTTGGAGACCACACAAGCCAATACCAGACTCGACTCTGAAATATCCAATCTGACAAGCTGGCCAGCTAAGGCCTGAACATCCAATGCCAAAAGTCTCTCTGCTGCTGGAAGATATGCTAAACTCCCCAAACTCTCCGCCCGATGACTTAAAGCATCGGCCACCACATTGGCCTTCACCGGATGGTACAAAATAGTGATATCATAGTCCTTGAGAAGCTCCAACCATCTCCGCTGGCGCAAATTAAGGTCCTTCTGCTTGAACAGGTGCTGCAAACTCCGGTGATCAGTATAGATCTCACAATGAACCTCGTACAAATAGTGCCACCAAATCTTTAAGGCATGCACAATAGCTGCTAACTCAAGGTCATGGACAGGATAGTTCTTCTCATGAGTCTTCAACTGGCGCGAGGCATATGCAATCACCCTACTCTCCTGCATCAGGACACATCCAATACCTATCCTCGAAGCATCACAATACACGGTGTAAGAACCTAAAGCTGACGGCATAACTAGAACTGAAGTTGTGGTCAAAGCAGTCTTGAGCTTCTGGAAGCTCTCCTCACACTCATCCGACCACCTGAATGGAGCACCCTTTTGGGTCAATTTGGTCAAGGTCAATGCAATAGATGAAAATCCCTCCACAAAGCGACGGTAATAGCCCGCCAAACCAAGGAAGCTCCTAATCTCCGTGGCTGAGGACGGTCTGGGCCAACTCTGCACCGCCTCTATCTTCTTCGGATCCACCTGAACACCCTCGCTAGACACCATGTGCCCCAAGAACGCCTCTGAACCGAGCCAAAACTCACACTTGGAGAACTTTGCATAAAGCTTATCCTCCCTCAATCTCTGCAATACAATCCTCAGATGTTGAGCATGCTCCTCCTGGTTATGAGAGTACACCAGGATGTCATCAATGAATACAATAACGAATGAGTCCAAATAGGGTTGGAATACACTGTTCATCAAATGCATGAATGCTGCTGGGGCATTGGTCAGCCCAAAAGACATCACTAAGAACTCATAATGGCCATATAGGGTCCTGAAAGCTATCTTAAAAATATCTGAATCCCGAATCTTCAGCTGGTGATACCTGACCTCAAATCGATCTTGGAGAACACCCTCGCCCCTAAAGCTGGTCAAATAGATCATCAATACGTGGCAAAGGATACTTGTTCTTGACTGTAACCATGTTCAACTGCCTGTAGTCAATGCACATCCTCATAGAATCATCTTTCTTCTTTACAAATAGAAGGGGTGCACCCCAAGGTGACACGCTAGGCCGAATAAACCCCTTATCAAGGAGTTCCTGAAGTTGTCCCTTCAACTCCTTCAACTCCGCCGGTGCCATACTATACGGTTGAATAGAAATGGGCTGAGTGCCCAGCACCAAGTCAATACCGAAGTCAATATCCCTGTCAGGCATCATGCGCGACAGGTCTGCAGGAAACACATCCGTAAAATCACGTACCACCAGAACATAATCAATGGTAGGGGTCTCTGTACTAACATCCCTCACAAAAGCCAAATAGGATAGACAACCCTTCTCAACCATACACTGAGTCTTCAAATATGAAATCACCCTACTAGGTACATAGTCTATAGAACCGCTCCACTTAACCCTTGGCAACCCCAGCATCACCAACATCACGGTCTTAGCGTGACAATCTAGAATAGCATGACATGGAGACATCCAATCCATGCCCAATATAACATCAAAATCGACCATACTGACCAGCAAAAGATCCACTCTAGTCTCCAGACTCCCAATAGTCACCACACATGACCGATATACGTGGTCCACAATAATAGTATCACCCACAAGAGTAGATACATGAACATATAAAGCTAAAGACTCACGGGGCATATCCAGAAAATGAGCGAAATACGAGGAAACATATGAATAAGTAGAAACGAGCCTGGCCGCCCCCTGATCACCCTCCCCTTCTCGGACGGCCCCTAGCTGACTCGGCTCCACCCCTAGCTGGCTGGGCGGGTGGTGGAGGAACTGGTGCTGAAGTCGAAGGTTGACTCCTCTGCTGAGATGAACCTCCCATTAGGCGGGGACAAAACCTCTTGATATGACCCAAATCCCCACACTCAAAGCAACCTCTACCGACCACTGGGGACTGAAGGGAACCCCGAGCACAGAAATAACCGCTAAAAGGTCCTGACACAGATGAACCCTGAGCTGATGGTGCATGCGATGAACTCTGAGCTGGTAGCGCACCGAATGATGTCTGGCCCTGCTGATAACCATGGGGCCCATAACTAGATGATACACCTCGGTGCACTAGGTGAGCCATCTGAGTATGCTTGAAAGGACAACTTCTACCGTGTTGTAACTGACCCCCAGAAGGAGCACCACTAAATCCTCCCTATCCACGAGGCGTCTTGGCCTCCCTCTCAATCCTCTCCTGACCGCGAGCCATCTCAATCTGACGAGCAATGTCGACAACCTCATCAAAAGTAGCACCAGACACTCTCTTTGGTCATATGCAATCGCAACTGATAAATGAGGCCATCTATAAACCTCCTGATCCTCTCCCTGTCTGTGGGAACCAACTAGATAGAATGACAGGCCAAACTTTGAGAATCGTATCTCATACTGCGTCACAGACATATCACCCTGACGAAGCTGCTCAAACAGCCTGCGCAACTCCTCTCTGCGGGACTGATGCACGAACTTCTCCACAAAGATAACGGAGAACTGCTGCCAGGTAAGGGGTGCTACACCGACCGGCCTACGCCTCTCGTAAGCCTCCTGACAACTGAATGCAACCCCAGAGAATTGAAAGGTAGTGAACGAGACCCCACTTGTCTCCAGAATACCTGCTGTACGGAGTATCCTATGACACATGTCCAAGAAACCCTGTGCCTCCTCTCCCTCTGTACCACTGAAAGATGGAGGCTGGAGTCTCCCAAACCTCTCCAATCTACGCAGCTCATCCTTAGGCATAGCAGGAGCCACATAGTCCTGAGAAGCTGCAACCGGCTAGGCTGGTGGTGCCCCCGATGCCTGGAATCTCTGTACCACCTGCTCTGGTGTGCGGGCAGCGGGAGTCTGAGCACCTCCCCCGGCCTAAGAAGTGGCTGTTGCGGCCGGAACAGAGACCGCCTGAGCAAGATTGGTACACGCAGTCAGAATCTGAGCTAAGGCCTCCTGAAGGCCTGGAATCACAATAGGCACAGGTGGTGCTTGAGCTGGTGCATCAACAACTGGAATCTGGTCCTGATCTAGGGAAACTGGTGGATCTGCAAGTACTGCCCCAGCTACTATGCGGGCTGCACATCTGCCCCTACCGCGGCCTCTACCGTTCCCTCGGCCTCTCACGGCCCTGGCTGGTGGTACTGGTGGCTGTCCATCCTACCCGGTAGTATGAGTCCTCACCATCTGTGAGAGAATGAAACAATGGATGTTTAGTTACTAGAATCAACAGATTCGCACGAAAAGAATTCAAGAATGTGGAGTTTCCTAAGGGTTCTGCAACCTCTCGAAGATAAGTACAGACGTCTCTGTACCGATCCGCAAGACTCTACTAAACCCGCTCATGACTCGTGAGACCTATATAACCTAGGCTCTGATACCAACTTGTCATGACCCAAAATCTAACCATGGTCGTGATGGCACCTATCGTGGAACTAGGCCAGTCTCAACTCAACAACCCAACACCAACAACAATAAGTTTGAAAACGTTAACTGAAGCATTTAACATTAAAGAAAAAAAAATTGTTTGAAACATAAGAAAATCCCAAAGTGATACAATCCAGCCCAAAACCAGGGTATCACTGAGTACATGAGCGTCTAGATCAGAAATACAGTCTACTACAGTGTCTAGAGATATAAACTGAAAGTACGACAAAGATAAAGAAGGAGAGTCAAGGCCCGCAAACATCGTTCATCTACCTTGATAGTCTCCATAACTCTAGAATCCTCAATCAGCAACCGCTGCTACGACCGGTATCACCTGGATCTGCACACAAGGTGCAGGGAGTAACGTGAGTACACCAACTCAGTAAGTAATAAGTCCAAACTTTGGACTGAAAGGTAGTGACGAACTCAACCTCAACAGGTATAATAGAAATAAATGTGCAGAAACGTAGGCATGCTTTCAAGTCAAATATACAGCTCAAACAGTAAAGGAAATACATATATGAACAATGTAAGGTATACAATCCAGCTATCTCTACATGCCAATGCATAGACTGTATGAAATGCACCATGTGCTCCACTCTCAAGTATTTAACCACTCGATACTGTATATGGCCATCGGCCTAGGGAAATCCATCCCAAAACATATACAACACTGACTATAAGTCACCAGTACCGAGGAAAAAGGGCAATCCAACCCTGTGGATAAATCCATCTCCAAGTATCAAGTACTTCAGACAAATCCATGTCCAGGGAAATCCATCCCTCAATAATATCATCCACGCTCACTTGGGGTGTGTTACAGACTCTAGAGGGGCTCCTATAGCCCAAGCGCTATCATAATCATCAATATATCCACTGCGGCGTGCAGCCCGATCCTATAGCTGTCACTCATAACCAGGCACTCGGCCTCACTCAGTCATCAACCTCTCCAATCTCATCACGAGCCCACAATGTCATGAAAACAACCTGGAACAATGATATGATGAATCAATAAATTACTGAGACCGAGATATGATATAAAAATTCATGATCATGACTGAGTATGGAATAGTAAATGAAAATAGTAAGATGACAACAAGAAACGACCGCTAAGGCTCCAACCAAAACCGGCACAAAGATTAAACATGATATCTAGCACGATCTACAACTCAACTACTCTATCACCTGATGAAAACATAGATATCTACAGGATAGAGTCACTAAACGGTGCCCACCCAGGTCACAATTCTCACGGTGCATGCCCGCACCCCCGTCACTTGGCATGTGTGTCACCTCAATACCAATCGCATAGCATATAATTTGGGGTCTCGAGCCCTCAGAACCAAGTTTGAAAATGTTACTTACCTCAAACCAAGCAAAGTCCTACTCTGAAATTCCCTTGCCTCTCAATTCAGCCTCCGAACGTCCCGAATCTAGCCACAAGTAATACAATACGATCAATATAGGCTAAAGGAATTAATTCCATAAGAAAATACCAAATTAATGCCAAAATTCAAAATCGACTCAAACTCGGCCCCCGGGCCCACGTCTCGGAATCCAACAAAAATTAAAAAACCCGAAAGCCCATTCACTCACGAGTCTAGTCATACCAAATTTACCAAAATCAGACCTCAATTGCCCCTCCAAAACCCCAAAGTTCACTCTCCAAATTTCCAAGCCCTAAATCCCCAAATTTCCAATTCCAATCCCTAATTAAATGATGAACAAAGCCACAGATTCACGAAAAATAGACCAATATGGGTTAGAATCACTAACCCCAACGTCCTCCTTGAAAACCTTCGAAAAATCGCTTCTCTCCCGAGCTCCCCAAGTCCAAAATTGAAAATGGTAGACAAAGCCTCGAGCTGGGGTTTTCTGCCCAGTTAAAACCGCATCTGCGGTCCTAGTTCCGCAGCTGCGGAACCGCAGCTGCGAACTGGGCTCCGATTCTATGGAAATTCATTAAAATCCTGACTCCGCTCCTGCGATCACTTGACCGCATCTGCGGTCATCGCAGGTGCGGTCTGCGCATCTGCGCCTCCTAAACCTCTTCTGCGACCACCGCAGATGCGTGATTTCTATCGCGCCTGCGGTCTGATACCATGTCTCCCTAAGCCGCACCTGCGGCTCTTCCTTCTCTCCTGCGGCCTCGCACCTGCGGTTCCCACTCCGCAGGTGCGGAAAACACCAGTAGTAGTAGCTTCAGCTGCACTTCTCCAACTCCAAACCTTCCGTTAACCACCCCGAGGCCCTCGGGACCACAACCAAACATACCAACATATCCTATAACCTCATACAAACTTAGTCAAACCTTCGGATCACTCAAATAAACATCAAAACACTAAATTACGCTCGGATTCAAGCCTAAGAACTTCTAAACTTTCGAATTCCACAAACGATGCCGAAACCTACCAAAACAGCGGATGACCTCAAATTTTGCACACAAGTTAGAAATAACACCACGAACCTATTCCAATTTTCAGAAATCCAATCCGACCCCGATATCAAAATTTTCACTGTCGGCCAAAATTGCCAAAATTCTAATTTTCGCCAAGTCAAGCCTAATTCCACCACGGATCTCCAAATCACATTCCGGACACGCTCCTAAGTCCAAAATCACCTAACGAAACCATCAAAATTCAAATCTGAGGTCTTTTACACATAAGTCAATATCCGGTCAACTCTTCCAACTTAAGCTCTTAACTAAGAGACTATGTGTCTCAATTCACTCCGAAACCACTCTGAACCCGAACCAACTAACCCAGTATATTATAATATAGCTGAAGAACATAACAAGAAGCAGAAAATGAGGGAACGTGGCTAGAACTCTTGAAATGACTGGCCTGGTCATTACAGATTTTAAGAAAAACATTCTGAGTTAATCACATGCCTACTTGTGGCATAACAGAATAATACTCTGTTAATGAAAAATCATATAGCCCGTCCCACTGAGTCAGCTCCATTCCCATAAGTGAATATTGTAACAGCATATGATAAGTTTGAAAGAAAATAAAATAATTATCGTGGTTGTGGACACAGTCATAGACGTGGGTGTGGTAGGGGACGAAACAACTATCGTCATCATGGTGGAAATAAATAGGAGAACATCAAGGGTTCTCAAATTAATCCTTCAAAAGGTAAAATTAATATGTGTTACCGATGTGGTATGAAAGGTCATTGGGCACGTATTTTTCGTACGCCAAATCATTTTGTAAAACTTTATCAAGTCTCTCTCAGAAAGAAAGAAAACAATGTGGAGGTACACTTGGCCTTTCAAAATAATTACGATGAAGCATGTACCTCAAACAAATATGATTTTGAGGCACATCTTGCATATAAAGATGATGATTTTGGAGGCCCTGCAAATATTACTCATTTAGAAGCTGGAGACCTCTTTGAGGATGTTGACTGAATAACTAGTCATCTTATTGAGGAATGGAGCAATAATGAAAGTTGTTATTTTTCATTTTATGTTTGCACCTAGTTTATTTTTCTTGAGTGTATTTTCTTGGTGCAAGTCCCTAATGAAAGTTATTAATAAAGATGATATATGTCTTCTGGATAGTGCTACAACACACACTATTTTAAAAGATAAGAGATATTTCTCTTATTTGATAATGAAAGAAACCACTGTTAATACAATATCTGGAAATACAAGATTAATTAAAGGTTCTGGAAGAGCAAATTTATTACTGCCAGGCAGAACAAATTTGGCTATTGATGAAGCACTATATTGTAGTAAATCTCAAAGAAACTAATTAAGTTTCAACGATATTCGCCAAAATGGCTACCATATTAAAACTACAAATGATGAAAAGATTGAATATCTTTATATTACTACAATAAAGTCTGGTAAGAAATATGTGTTTGAAATGTTACATGCTCTTTCCTCCGGCTTATACTACACAAGTATCAGCAAGATTGAAAAACATGCCATAGTAAATGAGAAGTGTACTAATCATTATAATTTATTATTTGGCATGCCCGATTGGGCCATCCTTGTCACGACCCAAACTGCAGGGCTGCGACGGGCACCCGGTGCCTTACCCAACCGAGTACCAACGTAATATATCTTTCTTATCATACCGTTATGGGTAAATGGGCCAGAAGTGACGTCATGAGATAACCAGAATAAAACATAAGGGAATACTAGACATAAGACGACCCAACATAATATAGAAACTTATACATGTGACATACGGGCCTATAAGGCCGACATGATCATTTGTATACTCAAAACGTAGGCCGATAAGGCCATACAAGTATCCATATACATGTCATCTATCTAGAAACCTCTAAGAGTACATAAATGTCATAAAGGTCGGGACATGGCCCCGCCATACCAATCAATACATATTCAAATCATACTGACCAAATAGGCAACTCCGGAGCAAGTGGAGTGCACAAACACCTTCTGCTGAGCTGATAGCCTACTAGGAGAACTCTCAACCTGTCTATCGGGACCTGCGGGCATGAAACGCAGCGTCCCCAGGCAAAAGGGATGTCAGTACAAATAAAGTACTGAGTATGTAAGGCATTAAAGTAGTATATAAAAGACATGAAAGAAACATAAAGTAAAGAACTCAACCTGTAATTCTGAATAGCTCTGTGAATCATGAAAAATTTATAATGTCATACCATGCATGCCTATAAATGTCATATCATGCATATGTATATGCGTACATAACATCATCAAGCCTCTGAGGGCATCCCATCATATCATCTCAGCCTCTGTGGGAGAAGTCATAAACGTATACCAGCTGATCGGGTGGTGGTGCGTATATAACGCCATAACCTTTCCCCATACCCCATATACATATACTATACGCGTATATAACGCCATATGGTCATGGGTCAGTATACATGTATAAATGGATGTAATGCATAATGAAGTAAGTCAATAATATCTCTCGGAATATCATGAGACCCATGAACAGACAATATGAAAGTAGGACATATGGGGAATCCAGAACATATGAGCCCCTAGTACTTCTATGAATAGAGTCATTTATGAAAGTTTTGCATTTGCACGTTTCATTTGTATCATATGGATCATGCCAAAAGGAATGAATGGATAGCCTTAACATACCTCAAGTCGTCAATGCAAGTCATCAACAATCTTATGACAACTAGCGCGCCAACCCTATAACAAACAAATACGTGTACAACTTAGATGGTGGTGGTATATCACGTATCTCAAATGATAACTCGATTCTAAAATAAAACGGGCATCATTTCCCCTGATTTCACTGCTCCCAAAGCCTAATATAGGTGAGAGATAAACACAATACAATCAGCAACTCAAAAACAATCCAACTACAATTCGGGACCTTCAATACAACAAACCCCCGAAATATACCACAACATACCCAATCAATAAGTTATCAATTAGCTTGAAATTGCAACGACGAGCGACCAGCCTACTACCCTATCACATGTGGCGTTTCTCCATGCCCTTCATCCTTCCAAACTCCATAAATTAGTAGCATAATAGGCCAACATGAGTGGACTACAAAACAGTCCACTAAAAGTGAAATAAATAGAACTCACGGCTTCCGATCACCGTCCCGCGAGTTCTAAATACTCGGAAACCAATTTATCAACCTTCCTTGATATTTAAAAACTTAAATACAGAAATTAGAATTTTATTAACTATGAAGTACATTACAAAACTCGAACTACAAAGAAAAAATAGAGGCGGTCTAATGATACTTACATCGTAGGGATCGTTCTGATGTTATCACTTCTTGATTTCGTACTCGGGATGTTAGTATTCTTTGAAACACTATTAGAGAGATCAAGGATAGGTTTTATGGTGTTCTCTAGTCGGGTTCTATGTAAAAATGAAGAGAGAGACGAGTTAAGACCTATATACCAAATTTTGAAAAGTCAAAGAGGTGCTAGCTTGGCACCATCTCATTGGCCCATCTTTCGACGCTTATATATTTTTATACGGATGTCGTATGAATGAAAGGTTAAGAGTTTTGGAAACTAAATTCCAAGACCTTCAATTTGGTATATAATATGTCCCAAAAAGACCTCATATAGCACACATAATCTAGTTCTCAAAAAGCTATATTACAAGGCAAATCCTTAGTCGGTTTTCCAAAACTTAAATCCGATTTTTCTCAAACCTTATATTTTCTATCCAAGCATCATATATAATCATATTATGAATTTAAAATCAATTAAATCATGATTAACAAGTCTCATATTCATTATACGTCACCTTGGGACGCACAAGGTGTAACAATCTCTCCCCTTAGAAACATTCATCCTCGAATGTTAAACTCCCAAAGATCTATAGATATTTTGGCAGAGTCTCCTATATAATGGTACTACTATCAACCTGTCAGACAAAAAACCCAACAATCCAAAGTGACAGAGGGCCACAATCATCAATAACACCAATGGCCTCACATGACCAATGACAATAACTAACATAAGAATCAAATACCATATACGTACCTAAAGGTTGTGATATCTCAGTCCGATCCTCATCCAAAAGCGGAAACAAGTGAGGATACCTAGACTTCATGTCTTTTTCAGCTTCCCAAGTCATACCCTCCATATTCTTGTTCCTTCAAAGTACTTTAACTGATGCTACGTCCTTAGTTCTCAATCTCCGAACTTGTCTATCTAGTATAGCAATGGGAGCTTCCTCATATGATAGCTGCTTTGTGACCTGAATATCGTTAACTGGAACGACTCTAGAAGGATCTCTAAAAGTTCTCAATCTCCGAACTTGTCTATCTAGTATAGCAATGGGAGCTTCCTCATATGATAGCTGCTTTGTGACCTGAACATCGTCAACTGGAATGACTCTAGAAGGATCTCTGATACAGTTACGGAGCATAAACACATGAAAAACTGGATGTACTGACTCCAAGTTAGAAGGCAAGTCTAACTCATATGCTACCTGGCCTACTCTGCCTATGATCTTATAAGGTCCAATGTATTGAGGGCTAAGCTATCCTTTCTTACCAAATCTCATAATGCCTTTCATCGGTGATACCTTTAGGAATACCCAGTCATATACCTGAAACTCCAAGTCTCATCGTCGATTATCTGCATAGGACTTCTGACGACTCTTAGCTGCTAATAGCCTTTCCCATATAAGCTTAATCTTCTCAACTGCCTGTTGTACCAACTCTGGTCCTACTAACTTAGTTTCCCCAATCTTGAAAAATTCGATAGGTGACCTACACTTTCGTCCGTAAAGAGCTTCATATGGAGCCATCTGGATGCTTGAATGATAGCTATTATTATATGCGAACTCAATAAGTGGAAGATGATCATCCCAGGTACCCCTGAAGTACATCACATAAGGCCGTATCATATCCTCCAATGTCTGAATAGTACGATCAGCATGACCGTCTGTCTGGGGATGAAATGTTGTACTGAGACTTACTTGAGCCCCCAATCCTTTTTGGAAGGACCTCCAGAAATTAGTTGTAAATGGAGCACCTCTATTTGAGACAATAGATATAGGGACACTATGAAGTCGTATTATCTCCTTAATGTAAAGCCTTGCATAATCCTCTGTTGAATACGTAGTCCTGACAGGCAGAAAATAGGCTGATTTTGTACGTCTATCAACAATCACCCAAATAGAATCGAACTTACACTGGGTACAAGGTAAGCCTATGATGAAATCCATATTAGTCACTTCCCATTTCCAAGTTGGAATCTCTGTAGCCTGCAATAATTCACCGAGTTTCTGATGCTCAATCTTAACCTGCCGACAATTAGGGCACTAAGCAACAAACCCTGCTATATCCTTCTTCATTCCATCCCACCAGTATATTTCCCCGATATCATGATACATCTTTGTCGCTCCTAGATGAATAGAATAATGAGAATGGTGAGCTTCTCCCATAACTTGCTGGCGCAACCCTGCCACATTATGAACACATAATTGACCTCGATATCTGAGGACTCTATCTCCTGTAATCTCAAATGGTGCATTCTCCTTTTGAGGGGATGTATCTCTGTAATGAGCTAGCACAGGATCCTCATACTGGCATTCCTTCACTTCAGTTACTAAAGAGGATGTTGCCGTGACCTGAATAGTAACTCCGGTATCACTTGAGTCCAGTAATCGAACTCCAAGACTAGCTAGCTGATGAATATTATGGTCTATCCCACTCTTCTCTGACTGTAAATATGACAGGCTACCCATAGATCTATGGCTGAGGGCGTCGGCTACTACATTCGCCTTCCCCGGATGGTATAAAATATCAATGTCATAGTCTTTCAGTAGCTCCAACCATCTCCTTTGGCGTATATTCAATTCCTTTTGCTTGAAGATATATTGAAGGCTTTTATGATCTGTATAGATATCAACATGAACACCATACAAATAGTGCCTCCACATCTTTAGTGCATGAATCACCGCGGCTAACTCTAAATCGTGGGTCGGGTAATTCTTCTCGTTCTTTCTTAGTTATCTTTAAACATAGGCAATTACTTTTCATAGTCGTTTTGCCACTTGTTGCATGAATACATGGCTTATCTCATTGCCCACAAATACTGGAATTTCCTATAACTCATATGATCTCAAATATCATTTTTAAATTTTTTTTCTTCCCGTTCATTAGCCACGATAGGTGCCATTTTCTTATGGAGTGATGTTGTTGTGAGACTGTTGTTACATGACCATTTCTTCTTTATGTCACTATGCTTAAGTTGAAGCCTTCTTCCTTATTCCCTCAGCTAGTCTTTCTTTGTAGTACTTAAGAGAGACCCTTTGACTCTTATAAAGCTGCGAGCTTATTACATTGTATAACTGAAAGAATTTTTGATGTTCTTACTCGCCTATAATTATCCTTAATTACTTACCTACGCGCCCTTGTGCTCGTAAGGTTGATTTTGAACTGAAATTTTTGACTGTCTTCTCAGCGGCACCATTTTTTTTATGTTTGTAACACTTATACGGTACCTTTAACAACCCCAACTCCTATCTGAATATTTCTCAAGGATTACAATGTCATCATATTTGCGAGACTGAATTCCCTATGTTGGGCTTCAGTATGTTTAGCTTGCACAACCTGCTGATTTGTCTGTATCCTCTTGTTTAGTCATGTGTAGGCTCTTCCTGAATCAACTACTAACTACTCGTTAGTCCATTCTCATATCTATATTCTGCGTAATCCCTCTTGGGTTATATCCTTTGTCCTAACTTACCCCGCACACTAGCTCCTTATGTATCCAGTGTTCATTTGCACTTATTTATCAATAACATCTAGTGATGGAACCCTTACTGCCTCTCCCTGTCGTCATGCTTACATAATGTTCTGGAGTCGTATCATACCCATAGGATCTGAATAAATGGAATCTCATTCCTTTTGCCTTTCTACCATAATTTTCCTTTACTATTCCATAGTTACCTGAACCACATAACTCTGACTTAATACCATATCATACCATCTTCCCTTTTTAGGGGAGTACTAATATTTAATGCTATGAAGATTTACCTATAAATGTTTTACCTCTTCATATTTGGCTTTTTTTTACATTTCCACAGACTTTTACTTGCCTTGCGTTAACCTTTATGTACTATGGATAACTGAATTTCTTACGCACGAAGGTGACACCTAGTGTAACTGGCACACTTAGTCCCTTAAGCTTAACTCTTCTCACAGTTCTTGCTTTAGGGAAACGTCTTCCTAAATGACCTTTAAAGGTTATTCTTTCGTTGTCCATTCTATTATCGCCGGAACGCGATCTCTGAAATTCTCACGATGTCGACTATTATCAAATACTTCAATCCCAAATTCATGTTCAGTTTATCTTATTCACTAGCCTATACTAATTTCTATTACTCCAGGGTCTAACTTTTCCTTCTGGTAATCACGTACGAGTCACCAACTAATTTCTCGAAATAGGGACATGACTTTATGGCTTATACTCTTTTATTGACTCAAGGCATGTCTCCTCTTATCTTTTCCTTCACTTGACTATAGACTTTATCATTCTGTCGTATTTTGATTTACCGTTATCACCCATTTATCACAACTTACTCATAATGCTTCATTTACTTTCTTCTTATTCTCCTGCTAATATTTCTGTCTATCACCTTATTATGAAAACTCCAACAAAACATTCTTTCACTTTTAGCCCCCCTTGGTTCACCTCACTGGCTCTTCGGGTTGCCTAACACTCTCTCTTTACTAGGGACGGGAGCCATACAAATGTAAATATTTATCCCTTCTAGGATTCTAATGCCAATCTTCTGAAATTTCTGAACATTCTAGTATTCATATCTGATTGTACTATTCTAAAGTGCACCATCTGGGTGTCTCACAAGGAGAACTATTACCACGTTTGCAATATCCTTCGTAAATGTGAGCTAATGATAACAATCCATCCACAATTTTGGGTTACTCTAACCCCAGCTGGATGGTGATATCACATCCTCTCTTAAATTATATTTGTTAGCTCCCACAGGGCATAACTGAAATGGGTGTTGTCAAGTGAATATATCTTTGTTATTGTTGAAAGTAACTCAGAATGCTTATATTTCTCTGCTTGAATTGTAAATACTGAGAATCTTCACTAACTGGGTACCTCGTATCCTTCTTCACCTTGCTTCTTTTACTTGTTGAAACTTGTATCTACTTTCTGATCATCTCGTTGCTTTTTACCATAGGAGTGGATAGATATTCATGCCTTAGGGCTCTTTATCAAGAAGCTTACACGTCGTAGTACACACAAAATCTACTGAAGACCTTAAATTTACTCATCATAAGCATGACGCAAAATCGAGTTCCTCTGACTTAACTCTTCCACAACCATATTCAATCTCTTACCAACTGTCTTTCTGGATGTAGATGTCCTTGTATAACGAATAAAATAAAATTTAGGAGTTTGAACTCTTACAACTGAGCTCTACCACACGATCTAGAGCAAGAAGAAAGAGTGACAGTCATAAATGCCCTGTAGCCTCCTGCTTATAAGTGTGGTGCACAACACACCCATAAACAAGACTCTACTAGACACGGCTTATAGACTCCCTAGGACAAAACTACTCTGATACCACTTTTGTCACGACCCAAACCGCAGGGCCGCGACGGGCACCCGGTGCCTTACCTAACCGAGTACCAACACAACATATATTTCTTATCATACTGTCATGGGTAAGTTGGCCAGAAGGGCCGTCATAAGATAACGGAAATAAAACATAAGGGAATACTAGACATAGGTTGACCCAACATAATATAGAAACTTATCTACGTGACATACGGGCCTATAAGGTCGACATGATCATTTGTATACTCAAAACATACGCCGATAAGGCCATACAAGTATCCATATATATGAAATTTATCTACAAGTCTCTAAGAGTACATAAATGTCATAAAGGTCGGGATAGGGCTCCGCCATACCAATCAATACATATTCAAATCATACTGACCAAATAGGCAATTCCGGAGCAAGTGGAGTGCACAAACACCTTCCGCTGAGCTGATAGCCTACTAGGAGAACTCTCAACCTGTCTATCGTGACTTGCGGACATGAAACACAGCATCCCCAGGCAAAAGAGATGTCAGTACAAATAAAGTACCGAGTATGTAAGGCATGAAAGTAGTATATAAAAGACATGAAAGATACATGGAGTAAAGAACTCAACCTGTAATGATGAATAGCTCTGTGAATCATGAAAAATTTATAATGTCATGCATGTGCATATAAATGTCATACCATGCATAGGTATATGCGTACATAACATCATTAAGCCTCTGAGGGAATCCCATCATATCATCTCAGCCTCTGTAGGTAAAATCGTCAACGTATACCAGTTGATCAGGTAGTGGTGCGTATATAAATCATGATTAAGAGCATTGGAAACTACATTTCAAGACCTTCAATTTGGTATATAATATGTCCCAAAAAGATCTCATATAGCACACGAAATTTATTTCTCAAAAAGCTCTATTACAAGGCAAATCCTTAGTCGGTTTTCCGCAACTTAAATCCAATTTTCCCCAAACTTTATATTTTTTATCCAAACATCATATATAGTCATATTATGACTTTAAACTCAATTAAATCATGATTAACAAGTCTCATATTCATTATATGTCACCTTGGGACGCACAGGGTGTAACAATCCTGGTTCTACTATGATGCGTAAAATAATTGAGAATTCACATGGACATTTAATGAAGAACAAAAAAATTCTTCAATTTAAGGAATTCTCTTGTGCTGAATGTTCTCAAGGCAAATTAATTATTAGACCATCAACGGTTAAATTTAGGATGGAATTCCCTGAATTTCTGGAACGTATACATGGTGATATTTGTAGGCTCGTTCACCTTTCATGTGGACCATTCAGATATTATATGATTTTGTAGATGCATCTACAATATGGTCACATATGTGCTTATTATCAATTCGCAATATGGCATTTGCGAGATTGTTGGCTCAAATAATAAAGCTAAGAGCATAATTTTCAGATTATTCAATTAAGACAATCGTCTTGATAATACTGGTGAGTTTACATCCCAGACATTTAATAATTGTTGTATATCAACTGGGATAAAAATTGAGCATCCGGTTGCTTATGTTCATACTCAAAATGGTATAGCGGAATCATTGATCAAACGCCTCCAATTAATTGCTAGACCAATGCTTATGAGAATAAAACTCCCCATTTTATTATGGGGTCATGCTATTTTACATGCAACAACACTTGTGCGGATAAGGCCAACAAGTTATCATAAAGTCTCCCCATTACAATTGGCTTTTGGTCAGGAGCCAAATATTTTCCATCCTAGAATCTTTAGTTGTGCGATATATGTTCCAATGCTCCACTACAATGCACAAAGATGGGTCCTAAAAGAAGGTTGAGGATATATGTTGGATATGAATCTCCTTCTATTATAAAATATCTGGAGCCTATGACTGGAGATTTATTTATGGCAAGATTTTCTGATTGCCATTTTGATGAATCGGTATACCCAACATTAGGGGGAGAAAATTAGCAACTCAGAATTGAGATAGATTGGAATTCATTGTCACTATCTCATTTAGATCCTCGAACAACTCAATATGAACAAGAGGTTCAAAAGATAATTTATTTGCAAAATATAACAAATCAACTACCAAATGCATTCACTGACCTACCACGGGTGACTAAGTCACATATTCCAACTCTTAATGCTCCAACTCTAGTTGATATCCCAGCAGGACAATCGCTTAAAGTAAATGAGTATGAGCCACGCTTGAAACGTGATAGACCAATCGGTTCTAAAAATAAAAATCCTCGAAGAAGAAAAGGAGAAAATGATCAAAGCGATCATAATACGGAGGTAGTGGCACAAGAAGAGCACATAGACATAACAAATGATAAGACCTCAAAGGAGGTACATGAACCTGAAAATAATGAGAATGAAGAGATCTCAATAAGTTATGTCTCAACGGGAAAAAGATGAAACCGAAATAATATTGTTATCGATAATATTTTTGCTTATAATCTTGTTGAAATAATGCAACAAGATGAGGATCTTAAACCAAAATATGTCGATAAATGCAGATAGAGAAATGATTGGCCAAAATGGAAAAATGCTATCCACGCAGAATTAACTTCACTTGAAAAATGTGAATTCCTCGGATGTCACGACCCAAAATCCACTATAGGTCGTGATGGCGCCTAACGCCGCCGTCAGGCAAGCCAACCATAGATGCATCTATTATATTATCGAGACGTTTGGCTCGCTCCACAATAAAGGAAGGAAGTTACCGAATTACGAGACACGTGCTTACAATATAGTACATAAGCACAAAGCGAATATAATCTTTATCGTTTTTCAAATAACCCGCCAACAAATCAAAGTGATAAGGCTCGGCCTAGTATACATATATTTATTTCTAAATCAATTTCAATTTTAAATTTAATTAATTAAGCTAGGAGAATGAGTTCAAATAATTTAAATATTACATGATAAGGTCCTAAGTCTACCCGGACATAAATATGCTTTAGTTACGTATGGACTCTCATCACCTCGTGCGTACGTAGCACCCACAACTAGTATCACATAACAATTATATCACGTAGGGGTAGTTTCCCCCTCACAAGGTTAGACTGGAGACTTACCTCGCTCCGAACTTCCATAACCGGCTCCAACGCTTCTCTAACACCTCAACTAAAAGCCAAACGTCCCGAAACTAGTCAAAAAATGTGTAAATCAATCAAAATATACTCCAATGCTTTCAAGTTACAACTTAATAATTTATAATGATTCCCAACTCCGCTCGAAAAGTCAATAAAGTCAACCCTCTGGCCCCACGTGCCCGGATTCCAAAAATTTTCGAAGATAACTTTACCCATAATGCCACAAACTCCAATATACAATTTATTCCTAGTTCCATTTCCAAAATCATGGTGAAAATCCAAAACTATCAATTCTAGGTCTTCCTCTTAAAATCCCAAAATTTTCCATAAATTTCCATGTAAAAATCCGTACATAATCCAAGCATTTCACTAAAACTGTGTGTGAATTACTTACCTTGCAATGGTTGATGAAAATCTCCACTTGAAGCTCTCCAAAAATTGCCCAAACCATGAGAGAATGGGCCAAATCTCGTATAAAAATTCAATTTTGCCAAGCGCTTCTTCTCACCTGCGTAACAGTAGCCGCTTCTGCGGAAAATCCATCGCAGGTGTCACCACAGCACAAACCAACAGCCTTCGCTTCTGCATCCCCAGTAGGTCACCTGCGCTTCCGCTTCTGCGGGCCTCAAGCGCTTCTGCGCTTGCGCACCTGCGTTTCCATGCCTGCTTTTGTGGCCCAAGCCTTCTTGGCCAACCTCCACTTCTATGCTCCAATGGTCGCATCTACGATCATGCAAGTGCGAGAATTCCTTCACACTTGCGGCCTTTGCCCAGCTTACTTCCAGCCTCTTCTGTGGTTCACTGCCTCGCTTCTGCGAGTCCACTTATGTGATGAAGCTTCCGCATAAGCGGTTGCACCAGCAACCCGAATTCTCCAAAATTCGATCCGTTAACCATCCAGAATCCACTTGAGGCCCTCCTGGACCTTGACCAAATATACCAACGCATCCCAAAACACATTACGAACTTAGTCGAGGCCTCAAATCATGCAAAAATAACATCAAAACTACGAATCGACGATAGAAATCCTTCAAACTTCCAAACTTCGACGAACGCATCCGAATCATATCAAAACATTCCGCAATGATGCCAAACTTTGCGCACAAGACATAAATCACAACACAAACCTATTTCAAGGCTCAGAATCCCAAACAGACATCGATAACACCAAAGTCCACCTTAAACCGAACTTAGGAAATTCTAAAACCTTCCAAATACCAAGTTTCCACAATAAGCGCTGAAATGCTCCCAGGTGATCCGATATTCAACCCGAATATACGCCTAAGTACAAAATCATCATACGAACCTATTGGAATCTTCAAATCTCAATTTTGAAGTCATTTACTCAAAAGTCAAACCTTAGTCAATTCTTCCAACTTAAAGCTTCCGAAATTAGAATTTTCTTTCCAAATCAACTCTGAACTTTCCGAAATTTAATTTCGACCACACATACAAGTTATAATACATAAAGTGATGCTATTCAAGGCCTCGAACTTCTGAACGATACGTTAAAGCTCAAAACGGCCGGTCGGGTCATTACATCGGACCTATAGTTCGAACACCTGAAGGTATAAAACTAGTAAGATACAAATGGATTCCGTGTGAAAATGAAATGATAAAAATGAAGTTGTTAGATATAAAGCAGGACTTGTGGTACAAGGATTTTCGCAAAGACTTGGCATTGATTATATGGAGATATATTTTCCCGTGATGGATGCTATCACGTTCATGTATATTATAAACTGGCAGTGCATGAAAAACTTGATAAGCGTCTAATGGATGTTGTCACAGTCTATTTGTACGACACATTAGACAATAAAAATTTTATGAAAATTCCAGAAGAATTTAATGTGCCTAAAGCATATAAAAGTTCTCGAGAAACTTATACAATAAAGATTCAGAAATCTTTATACGGATTGAAACAATCAAGGCGCATGTGGTATAATCGCTTGAGTGAGTACCTGTTGAAAGAAGGGTACAAGAATGATCCAATTTGTCCTTGTGTCTTTATAAAAAGGCTTGGGTCTGAATTTGTTATAATCGATGTGTATGTTGATGATTTAAATATCATTAGAACTCCTCGGAAGCTTCCAAAAGCAGTAGACTATTTGAAAAAATAGTTTGAAATGAAAGATCTTGGAAAGACAAGATTTTATCCTGATCTACAAATTTAGTATATGAAAGATGACATTTTTTGTGCATCAATCAACATACACCGAAAAGATCGTAAAATGATTTTATATGAATAAAGCATATCCATTGAGTAGCCCGATGGATGTAAGATAACTTGATATAAATAAAGATCCATTCTGGCCTCATGAAAATGATGAAGAGTTTCTAGGTGTCGAAATACCATATCTTAGTGCAATCGGGGCGTTAATGTATCTTGGCAACAATTCTCGACCAGATATAGCTTTCTGAGTAAGCTTGCTAGCAATATTTAGTTCTTCCCCAACACAAAGATAATGGAATAGTATTAAATATATATTCAGATACTTGCGAGAGACCATAGATATGGGTTTATTATATTCAAATGAATCCAAGTCACCATTAGTTGTTTATGCAGATGCATGATATTTATATGATCCACATAAAGCTTGATCTCAGACATGCTACTTATTTACATGTAGAGATACAACCATATCATGGAGTTCAATGAAACAGACTATGGTTACTTCTTCAAATCATGCAGAGATAATAGCCATTCATAAAGCAAGCCGCGAATGTGTTTGGTTGAGATCAATAATCAAACACATTTAGGAAACATGTGGTCTTTCTTTGAAAGAAATTATTCCAACAATAATATATGAAGCCAATGTTGCATGCTTAGCTCAACTGAAAGGAGGATACATCAAAGGAGATAGAACAAAATACATTTCACCGATTTTTTTCCACTCATGATCTTCAAAAGAATGCTGAAATAAATGTTCAATAAGTTCGTTCAAGTGATAATTTGGCGTATCTGTTCACTAAGGCACTACCAACCTCAACATTTGAGAAGCTGGTATACAAGATTGGAATGCATCGTCTTCGAGACATTAAGTGATGTTTTTATCAGGGGGAGTAACTACACGTTGCACTCTTTTTTCCCTTAACCAGGATTTTGACCCACTGAGTTTTCCTGTTAAGGTTTTTAATGAGCCAACAAGAAATGATATTATAAATGACTATGCGCTTCTCAATGGGGGATTTTTATAGTAAGTTCTTAATGATGCATATTATTTCTACATGGACATACAAGGGGAGTTTTATGAGTAGTTTATAGATATGGATGCCCATGTGTGTGAATAGCTTATGGATGGACTCTCATACTTTATGTCCATCCTATGCACTATTTTACAATAGTAAATCTTCAAATGTTATGCTTATAAAAGGCTGTGTAAATAGCAATAAAAGAATATACCAGAAGAAGTGAAAAATTCCTTCATTCTATCTCTATTTAACTTACGAATGAATACGCCTATGTGCTTCTTCATATAAACTCCTAAATATATAATATCTAAAATCAGGCAATAGAAAACACATGCTCATCAACCAAACTACGCCCACTTGAACTAGATGTATACGGTCGAAATAGATTTCGGCCTTCATACGATTGATCGGGGTCAAAACATAATGTATCAGATAAAGACTTCGTAATAACGAGATGGGTTTCGAAGGTGGTACAAACAAAACTTCAGATTTTGGGTATAGATCGAACACCGAGTTCGAACTCATTATCGAGCTCGAGTCCGAATCGAACTATGATGAGATGATTTTGAGCTTAAGGGGAAGAGGCCAACCGAGATCAAGTCTGAATCATCACCTGATCCCGAGTCCATATCGAGTTCTAGAAGCAATACCGACCAGCACCAAGGCCGATCGAGCTCGAGCTCAAGCTCACAGATAAGAGACGTTGCGAACACACTAAGGGAGAGAATCCCGGCGAAAATTAGGGAAAATCTGATTTATCTTGGGTTCTCCACTATGTATTTTTAATTATAAAAAGTAGGATCCTCCACTATAAAGAGGATGACTATATTTCTGTAGAAGGCAGTTTTTGGCTTACATTGTAATTCAAGCACCATATTCTCCTATATTGAAGAGTTATTCTTTTAAGCTTCATAAATTGATTCAACTTGCTTAGTCCTAAAAATCATCTTCTTTACAACCTTGTTTACTTTGCATTCTTTGCAATCCATATTTGATATTTCTATTTATCCTTACGATTTGTATTAATTTATATCACATATCTTTATAACTACATACAAATTCAACTCTATCCGTTTTTTTGGGTAAACAGTTTGGCGCCCACCATGGGGCTAAGGATAACAGTGATTATTTGATACGAATCTGCAAAAACACACCGTTTTGCGCTTGTTTCCTAAAGTATCTCGGATTTCGGATTAGCAACGACTAACTACCAATCAAATGGCCTTACCTATCGACAACGAAGTTGGTCTTCAAGATGAGAACAACAACTTGACACCCAGTACCGAAAGACCAGTTGTCAACGCCGTTGGAGCTCGGATTGGAGTGCCGATAGATATCAATTCGCATGTGGCCATTGAGGCGAACATACATTCTGAACCTGAAAATAGCATTCATGGTGGCACTCGGTCTGCAGCTTGAAACACCAATAACATTGAGGAAAACTGCGTCAGCTTGCGTATGATTTTTGAAATGTTACAAGCCCAACAGGTAGCGATAGCTCAGTTGCAGAGCCAAACCCAGCTACCAAGCAGGCCGGAGCCCAGTCCACCCCGAGAAATTTTCCAACGGAACGGAGCCATCCATAGTGAGGTCAAATGAGAGAGAATCAGGGACTACTCCCGAAATCGGTAAAATATTCGAGGAGCTCACAAATCGAGTCGAAGCCAACGAAAAAAAGTAGAAACATATAATTCCAAGGTCGATCAGATCCCGGGGGCTCCACCAATGATAAAAGGGTTGGATTCAAAAAAATTCGTGCAAAAGCCTTTCCCCTCGAGCGCGGCCCCAAAACCAATCCCCAAAAAATTTTGTATGCCCGAAATTCCCAAATATAACGGAACGACCGATCCCAACGAACACGTCACCTCTTACACGTGCGCCATCAAGGGTAATGATTTGGAGGATGATGAAATCGAATTTTTGTGGTTGAAAAAGTTTGGAGAGACCCTCTCGAATGGAGCAATGATTTGGTATCACAATCTACCACCAAATTCAATCGATTCATTTGCCATGTTAGCAGATTCTTTTGTAAAGCACACGCTGGGGCCATAAAGGTAGCTACGAGGAAATCAAACCTTTTCAAGGTAAGACAAAAGGATAACGAGATGCTAAGGGAGTTCGTATCTCGTTTTCAAATGGAATGAATGGATCTGCCACCAGTCACAGACGATTGGGCTGTTCAGGCTTTCACTCAAGGTTTGAACGAACAAAGTTCGACGGCATCACAGCGACTGAAGCATAACCTGATCGAGTACCCAACTATCACTTAGGCTGACGTGCACAATCGGTACCAATCAAAAATTAGAGTCGAAGATGATCAGTTGGGGGCAGAACCCGCTGCTCGAAGGGATATCAATCGAGAACAAGGTCCGATCAGGGACCAATATTGGTCGTATAACGAACACCACAGAATCAATGAATCGAGACGTAACCCCGGACAAATCAACAAAAGAAGTGATCGAGGTCAAGGGTCTCGGGGACCGATGAACAGAAGTGGGTTCGACAAGCCTATCGGATCTAAGGAAGCGCCTCAGCTATCGGAGTATAACTTCAGCATTGATGCATCCGCCATCGTATCGGATATCGGATGCATAAAAGACACTAAATGGCCTCGACCCATGCAGACCGATCCTGCCCAGAGAAATCCCAATCTAATGTGCGAATATCATGGCACCCATGGCCACAAAACGGAAAATTGCAGGCAACTAAGAGTGAAGGTAGCCCGATTATTCAATAAAGGGAACCTTCGAGAATTTTTAAGTGACAGGGCAAAGAACCATTTCAAAAATAGGGATTTTGGCAAGCAGAACGAACAAGAAGAACCACAACACGTCATTCACATGATCATCGGCGGTGTCGATACCCCTCAACAGTCGGTGCTTAAATGCACTAAGACATCGATTGTGAGAGAAAAGCGATCTCGAACTCAGGATTACACACCCATAGGAACTTTGTCTTTCAATGATGAAGATGCAGAATGAGTCATACAACCTTATAATGATGCACTGGTAATATCTGTACTTATGAATAAAACTAAATTTAAGCGTGTGTTAATTGATCCAGGGAGCTCGGCCAACATCATTAGATTGAAGGTCGTACAACAACTCGGTCTACAGGACCAGATCGTACCCGCGACCCTGGTCTTAAATGGATTCAATATGGCATGTGAAACCGCCAAAGGCGAGATAATTCTGCCAATAAACGTGGCCGGGACCATCTAGGAATTGTAGTTCCACGTAATCGAAGGCGACATGAGGTACAATGTCCTTTTTGGAAGGTTATGGATCCACAACATGAGAGCTGTACCCTCGACCCTACACCAGGTTCTTAAATTCCTAACATTGAGGGGGGGTCATAACAGTGTACGGATAGCAACAGGCCGCAAGAGAAATGTTTGCCGTCGAGGAAGCGAATTCGATATCCTCGCCTTCGCCAATAAAGGGATCGTGCTCAAAAGGGGAACAAGATGCCAATTAGCAATCACAGACACCAGCTTTAACCAAACCAGAAAATCAGAAGATCGATGAAGATGATGATCATAGGATTCCTCGATCCTTCGTGCTTCCCGATGATTCTGACGCCACCCAATCAACGATCGAAGAATTGGAGCAAGTCATATTAATCGAGCGTTTGTCCAAACAAAAGGTATACCTGGGAACGGGATTAACCCCCTAACGCAGGAACAAATTTATTCAATTTCTTATCGATAACATGGATTGTTTTGCTTGGTCCCATTTAGATATAACAGGAATCCCACCGGATATAACGATACATCGGCTAAGCTTGGACCCTAGGTTCAGACCGGTGAAGCAAAAGAGAAGACCCCAGTTTGAGGTAAAGCACGCATTCATAAAGGACGAGGTAACCAAACTTCTCAAAATAGGGTCCATTCGAGAGGTGAAATATCCTGAATGGTTAGCCAATGTAGTTGTAGTGCCTAAAAAAGGGAACAAACTTAAAATATGTATAGATTATAAGGATTTGAACAAAGCATGCCCCAAAGATTCTTTTTCGCTGCCCAACATCAATCGCATGATCGATGCCACGGCCAACCACGAGATCCTTACTTTTCTCGATGCCTATTCCGGGTATAATCAAATCCAAATGAACCCGGAAGACCAGGAAAAGACTTCATTTGTCACCAAATATGGAACATATTGTTATAATGTGATGCCCTTCGAGCTAAAAAATGCAGGAGCTACTTACCAACGTTTAGTAAATAAAATGTTCGAGGAACAAATAGGTAAATCAATGGAAGCTTATATTGATGACATGCTTGTTAAGTCCATGCGTACAGAGGACCATTTGACCCATTTACAGGAAACATTCGAGATTTTAAAGAAATAAAACATGAAGCTCAACCCTGAGAAATGTGCTTTAGGGGTCGGTTCGGGCAAGTTCCTCGGCTTCATGGTGTCAAATTGGGGGATCGAGATTAACCCCAATAAAATCAAGGCCATCAAAGACATCGCCATCGTGGACAGCGTAAAAGCTGTACAGAGGCTAACGGGACGGATTGCAGCCTTAGACCGATTCATTTCAAGGTCGTCAAATCGAAGTCACCAATATTTCTCTGTACTCAAAAAGAAGAACGATTTCGCTTGGACCCCGGAATGCTAACATGCATTAGAAGAATTAAAACGATATCTATCGAGCCCGCCACTGCTTCATACTCCAAAAACAGACGAAAAACTTGGCTTGTAGTTGGCAGTATCGGAAATCGCGGTAAGCAGTGTCCTAGTTCGAGAAGAGCAAGGTACGCAATTTCCCATTTATTATATAAGTCGAACCTTAGGAGAAGTAGAAACTAGATATCCGCACCTAGAAAAATTGGCACTTGCACTGATAAGCGCCTCTAGAAAGTTAAGACCGTACTTTCAATGTCACCCCATATGCATATTAACCACTTACCCGCTTCATAATATTTTGCACAAGCCCAAACTATCAGGCCGATTGGCCAAATGGGTCGTCAAACTCAGCGGGTACGACATCGAGTATCAACCCCGTACGGCTATCAAGTCTCAAAATTTAGCAGACTTCGTGGCTAATTTCACGCCGACCCTCGTACCTGAAGTTGAAAAAGAAGTCTTATTGAAGTCGGGTACGTCATCGGGGGTATGGGCCCTTTTTATGGACGGGTCTTCGAACGTGAAGGGGTCCGGGCTAGGCATCGTTTTAAAGCTACCCACTGGTAATACTATTAGGCAATCTATCAAAACTACTAGGTTGACTAACAACGAGGCCGAATATGAGGCCATGATTGCAGGTCTCGAGCTAGCTAAAATCTTGGGAGCAGAAGTCATTGAAGCCAAGTGTGACTCTTTGCTGGTGGTAAATCAAGTAAACAAAACCTTCGAAGTTCGAGAAGATAGAATGCAAAGGTATTTGGACAAATTGCAGGCCACTTTGTAACATTTCAAAGAATGGACTTTACAACATGTTCTACGAGAGCAGAACAGTGAGGCTGATGCACTTGAAAATTTGGGATCATCGGTCGAGGAAGGCAAAATAAGCTCAGGGACTGTCGTTCAACTCTCGAGATCCGTGATCGAAGTAGGTCATGCCGAGATAAATTCTACGAGCCTGACCTGGGATTGGAGGAATAAGTATATTGAATACTTAAAGAATGGAAAGCTCCTATCCGACCCTAACAATTTGAGGGCCCTACGAACCAAAGCTGCTTGATTCACATTAACTGCAGATAGAACGCTATACTGAAGGGCATTCGATGGACCATTGGCAGTATGCTTAGGCCCAGGAGACACCGATTACATCCTACGTGAGGTGCACGAGGGAACTTATGGAAATTACTCCAGTGTTGATTCATTAGTCCGAAAATAATCAGGGCAGGGTATTATTGGATCGATATGGGCAAAGATCCAAAGGTGTTTATTCGAAAATGTGACAAATGTCAAAGGTTTGCACCAATAATTCATCATCCCGGAGAGCAACTTCACTCAGTCCTATCCCCATGGCCATTCATGAAATGGGGAATGGATATCGTCGGCCCTCTGTCATCGGCCCCAGGTAAAGCTAAGTTCATTTTATTTATGACTGACTATTTCTTTAAATGGGTAGAAGCACAGGCGTTCATGAAAGTAAGAGAGAAAGAGGTTATAGACTTTATCTAGGATCATATTGTATGTCGATTCGAGATACCCACCGAAATAGTGTGTGATAATGGGAAACAGTTTGTCGGCAGCAAAATGACAAAATTCTTCGAAGAACATAAAATAAAAAGGATATTATCAATACCATATCACCCCAGTGGGAACGAACATGCCGAATCAACGAACAAAATTATCATTCAAAACCTAAAGAAGAGGTTGAACGACGTTAAAGGAAAATGGAGAGAAATCCTACTCGAAGTCCTTTGGGCATATTGAG
This sequence comes from Nicotiana tabacum, assembly GCF_000715075.1. Taxonomy (NCBI): domain Eukaryota; kingdom Viridiplantae; phylum Streptophyta; class Magnoliopsida; order Solanales; family Solanaceae; genus Nicotiana; species Nicotiana tabacum. The sequence continues at coordinate 7,542,088 of NC_134101.1, read as the reverse complement.
CAACATCAAAATCTAGTACGGGGGCAACCCTGTTCTCCTTAGTATATGGCCCCGAAGCCTTGCTTCCAGTTGAAGTCGGGGAACCCAGTGCCAGGTTTCGATTTACAACAGAAGAATCGAATAACGAGGCTATGAACACTAGCCTCGAATTATCAGATAAAAAGCGAGAAGCTGGTCTCGTCCAATTGGCCGCACAAAAGCAGCGAATCGAAAGGTACTATAATCGAAGAACCAAGCTTCGCCATTTTAAACTCGGGGAATTAGTGCTAAGGAAAGTCACCCTCTGTACCCGAAATCCAAACGAAGGAAAACTAGGACCAAACTGGGAAGGACCGTATCAGGTTCTCGAAAATGTCGGAAAAGGATCATATAAGCTCGGTGTTATAAACGACAAACAACTATCAAGCAATTGGAATGTGTCGCACCTAAAACGATACTACTGCTAAGGTACAACCCTCCCATATTCGTTTACTATCACGACCCAATTTCCCCTCCATTTGGGTATCGTGATGGCACTAAATCTTAAGGACTAGGTAAGCCTAACAATAATTAAAACAACAACATTATTTAAATAGAATCTCTTATAGTTCCCAAAATCGGTAGTACAAGTCATAAGCTCTATAGAGTGTTTGCTAGAAGACTTCTAAATACAACTGTCCAGAAATAAGAATAAACAGTGCAAAACGAAAATTTGAAGGTGACTCCGAATCCTGCGAACGCAGCGGCAGGTTTACCTTGAGTCTCCGCAACAATAGCCCACACAACTAGCTAACGAACAATACCTGGATCTGCACAAAAAAATGTGCAGAAGAGTAGCATGAGCATACCACAACAGTGCCTAGTAAGTATCAAGACTAACCTCGGTGAAGTAGTGACGAGGACTAGTCAAGACACCCACTGGTCTAATAAACTGAACAAGCATAAGTATAGGGATGACAGAACCTGACATCTATCTAAGGACCTCGCGATATGGCTAACGACATAGCAACTGCAATAAGGAAGGAAAAACAGGAAGTAACAGTGGAACACCAGAATAAGACACAGAAGAATGAAAGAAAACACAATCCAGAAATCACAATACAGTAAAGGCAAGTAGTAATTCAGCAGCTGCAATAGTTTTCACATCAGGTCTCAGCCAATAACCCCAATAAATTAGTCAAATCCTTCAAGTGTAAACTTTCACCCGTAAGTTTTTAAATTGAGGTCTTTAGAATATAATCCTTTCCAATAAGAAATTATTTTTGAAATATACTTCCTTCAAATAAATATCTTTCAAACATAGTTCTTTCAAGATAAAACCTTTCAAATATAAACTTTTCAAATAATTAGCCTTCAAACATAGTTCTTTCAAGATAAATACTTTTCAAGTATAACCCTTTCAAATAAATATCTTCAAACATAGTTCCTTCAAGATAAATACTTTTCAAATATAAACTCTTCAAGTAATATCCTTCGAGTATAAGTCACCATGTGACACCTAAGTATGGAAGATTAGCAGCTTCGAATACAAATATAACCACAAGGAAAATCTATCGGGATACCGTTCCGTAGACCCGAATTAATTATGCAAGATAGGGGGATCTCCCGGAATACGTCCGTAGTCCCAATTTAAATATGCAGTGCTGGGAGATCTCCCGGAATACGTTCGTAGTCCCAATTTAAATATGCAGTGCTGGGGGATCTCCCGGAATACGTCCGTAGTCCCAATTTAAATATGCAGCGCAAACAACAGAGATAACAACTATAACACGACAGAAACCTCGTACATCACTACAACGAGTACAAAAGCAACAATGACAGAAATGCAAGGTACCACAAGCAAATCAACTCAAGAATTTAAATCACAAGAACGGTAGAACTCATTCACAAGGAATGACCACAGTAAAGAATGCTAGGCATAAGGAGAACAGCTTAACAAGGGAAAACAAAACAAAAATGGAGCAACAATTCCACAATATTCAAGTCAACAATAAGAAGCCAACACGAGTCAAATAGTTCCAAATAATGGCAAGTTAACTAAGATATAGGTTATCTAAACTCCTTTTGAGGTTGAGCAATTACGAGGAAAATTCAACAATTCAAGTAAGGATAAGCAGCAGAAGATAATCATAACTCCAATTAAGACTAAACAATTATAGGATGAGAAAATAATGATTTCAATTAAAGATAAGCAGTTATGAAAAATATAGCACGACGATAAAAGAGGTAAAATCTTTGGTTAAGTCGAATAACGGTCAACTAGACAGTAAGAGTGAATCCTAAAGCAATTATCTCTAATCAAAGCATGAAGAGGTGAGACTAGCAAATAGGAATTCAAACGTATCAAAAACAACATCATACACAGTGAATATAAGGACATAGGAACCCTAACAGACCAACTTTCCGCAAATAAGTCCGAGCACGCACTCGTCACCTCGCGTACATAGACTACAATCAACATAGATGACTCAAATCCTAAGGGGTAGTTCCCCCACACAAGGTTAGGCAAGATACTTACCTCGAGTCAAGCTCAATCAATCCGTAAAAATGCCCTTTCCACGAATATCCGGCTATGAATGGCCCAAATCTAGCCAAAAGCAATTACATATCATATTTACAATCATAATAGACTCATCTAATTAATTAAATCAATACTTTAACAAAAAATCCGAAATTCACCCTAAAAAGTCGACACGGGCCCACGTCTCGGAATTGGGTAAAAGTCGTAAAATATGAAAGCTCATTCACTCACGAGTCTAACCATATCGAATTTACTAAAATTCTACACCAAAATATCGATCAAAATCCCAAAATTAGGCCTAAGAACTTTTCTCAATTTTTCACCCCAAATCCGAATTTAAACGATGAATTCTAGAATAGATTAGTGGAATATAACCATAAGGGAGTTAAGAATCATTGCCCAAAAACTTCCTCCGAAAATCTCTCCAAATTCCGCCTTCTACCTTGCTCTAAATCTAATTTGTGAAGTGAACTTCAAACCCTCGAATCTGCCCCTTTTCTTCCTAGTTATTCCGCATCTGCGGACCTTGGGTCGCACCTGCGACGCCGCACCTGCGAAATTTCCTTCGCAGGTGAGGAAATGACTTAAGAGAGCTGGGTCCGCTTCTGCGGAAAAAGGGCCGTACCTGCGAGTACGCGCCTGCGGACTATTGTCCGCTTCTGCGATCTCCTCCGCGCCTGCGTGACCCTAACGCATTTGCGGGCATCGCAGATGCGGAATTCACCTCGCACCTGTGACCCCAGGCACTCTTCCATTTTTTTGCTTCTGCGTTTGCCTCCCCACATGTGCGATCACGCACCTGCGGATCTCTCCACCGCAGGTGCGAAAATGACAGATGCCTGAAGACTTCAACAACAACACAAATCCAACTTTTGATCCGTTAAGCACTTGAAACTCACCCGAGCCCCCCATGGGACCTCAACCAAACATATCAACCAATCCTAAAACACCATACGAACTTAGTCGAATCCTCAAATCACATCAACTAATGCTAAAATCATGAATCACCTTCCAATTCAAACTTAAAGAACTTGAATCTTTAAATTCCTACAACCGATGCTGAAACCTATCAAACCACGTCTGAATGACCTCAAATTTTGCACACAGGTCACAAATGACACTACAAACCCACAGCTACTTTCGGAAATCCATTCCGAGCTCGATATCAAAATTTCCACTATCGGCCGAAATCGCCGAAAATCTAACTTTCGCCAATTCAAGCCTAAATCTACTACAGACCTCCAAAACACATTCGGGCGTGCTCCTAAGCTCAAAATCACTCAACGGAGCTAACATAGTCGACATAATTCCATTCCGGATCCGTCTTCACACAGTTCCGACTACGGTTCAAATTTTAAGACTTATGCTCTCATTTAGGGACTAAGTGTCCCAAATTACTTCGAATCACCCGATAATTGAATTCAACCACGCATGCAAGTCAATGCACATAATACGAAGCTACTCAGGGCCTTATGCTGCTGGACGGGACTTAAATTCTCTAAACAACCGACCGGGTCGTTACGTCCTTCCCCTCTTAAACAAACGTTCGTCCTCGAACATGCTAAGAATCGCCTCAAAGTCTTCAATCACCAAACACACATATTTAACATACACCCGCGGGGGACCCCACGTCACCCCAATCCACATAAGACTAACGACACCATCCCAACTATAATTTATCCTTTCTATCAACACCGATAAGCCTTAGAGTAAAAAATTCTCACCTTCTGTTTGTCTTCAAAAGACCCGATTTTAAATCCATAACCGATATGAGTCTCAACCAGCTATAACAACTCATGCCTACACCCACAAAGTACGACTGCACAACAAGACACACCACACATAGGCCCATAATAACATTTCTGATCACAATAGCTGCCCGAAATCAAAACCATCACCGACAATTATCCTCATATCCGTTAGAACCATGTTTCAACCTCCACAACACTGACAACGATGCAAAAAAATACGAAGACCTCTTAACTATACACCAGAATCAACAAGTCACAACTAACACCACCGGGCACACACCCCACAAGCAAAAACTCAAGAAGCACATAACGAGAATGACTGAATACGTACACATAAGAGAAATATCAAACAAGCCCGACATGCACAACTCTCTAACAGTACCATACTACGAATCAATTTTAAATAGGAAAAATCAAAGTATATGAACAAATCACAAGAATATCATCTTGATATAACTTCCACTGCGACACGCAGCCTGGCTCAAACATATCAAATCACCTGGAATCGCGAGGGTCTCACCCTCAACTCTGAATCACAAGTCGAATACACATCATATCAATGGAAATCTTTCACTAATTCAATTCTGCCAATAAAATCACAACACTTACTAAACCCTCACCCCGGTAGAGTATCGAATTACAAATCGTAACCAATTTACTCAGGAATCACATCAAACCTGCCATAATGGACAACATGAATTCACTTCTAGTCTCGAAACTCTCAATAATGAATAGAAACAAACGATATACACGGGCTACCACTCATAGAGTCTCCCAACAGGGGTAAACACCTAAACATAATACTAAGTCATGAACTCACCCTTAGGTGGGACAACAAATAGGGGAACTCGCCCCGATAAGCAGAACCGAATCAAAATACGAATGGTGCCCCTCTGTAAAAAATCAAAAGCATACTTGTATGACATCATCTGGCCTAGTGGCCTCAAGCCTATTATATGAAACACATCAACGGTCCTGGCCTTCCCTTCTTGGGCGCCCTCTACTCGCCTGAATACTCCGTTGTGACACACCTGTCTAGAATCTAGGACAATCTCTCACCCTGTGGCTGGTATCTCCATACTCGAAGCATCCTCTCTGCTGACGTGGCTGTGGGAACTATACGGTATGGGTACTCTGAGACCCATGAGCACCTGATACACTATGCGAAGCCTGAAGTGCAAACCGAACTGGCTGACCCACGAAACCGCTACCATGTCGTACCCTGCCTCCAAAATAAGGACCAGTAGATCTCTACGGTCTATGAGGCCTCCTCACCTCCCTATCCTCTCTCTCCTGATCTCGCTTGTACTCTCTCTCATGGCCCCATATGTCCTCTATACGGCGAGCGATCCCTACCACCTGCTGAAACGAAACATTTGACTCTAACTCCCGAGCCATACTGAAACGAATATCATGCCTGAGTCCCTCAGTGAATCTACGGACACACTCTCTAACTGTGGCAACCAAAACAGGTGCATGCCTGGCCAAATCACTGAATCTCACAGCATACTCTACACTGACATAGTGCCCTGGCGCAGCTGCTCAAACTCCGCGCGCCATACATCTCGACGGGACTGAGGTACAAATTCTCTCAGGAACATTTATAAAATTTGAACCCATGTAAGTGAAGCTAACTCGGCTGGGCTACCCATCTCATATGCCTGCCACCACTGATAAGCCACTCCCTTAAGCTGGAACGTAGTGAAAGCAACCCCACTCGTCTCAACAATATCAATAGTGCAGAGGATGTTATGGTACTCCTCCAGAAAACCCTGTGCACTCTCTGAAGCCAAACCGCTGAGTGTAGGATGGTTATACCTCTTGAACCTTGCAAATCTAAGTTGCCCTTTCTCGAATGCTGCTGCTCTGACCATAAGCTAAACTGGAACCACGGCCTATGTTACCATGACAACTGGAACTTGACCAATATGAACTCGCTGCTCTGGAGTGTGGACGGCGGGAGTCTGGGCTCCTCCCCCGGTCGGTGAAGTAACTGGTGCAACCGGAATATCCCCGCCTGAGCCAATATACCAAACATGCTCAGAAACTGTGCTAAAGCCTCCTAAAGTCCGGGGGTAATAGAAGGTGCCTCCGGTTCTTGCCCCCAATTGGAACTACTGGCGGCTCCTCAACTGCTCCTCTGGTAGGTGCCCTAGTTGCGGCACGTGCTCCTTGCCGGCCTCTGCCTCTGACCATAGCGGCATCTACTCCGGGGGTAACATCATCAGGAACCACAGCTCGTGTCCTCACCATTTGTGAGAGAATGGAATGGTAAATTTCAAACTTCAAGATCAATGAACTCGCACGATAGGAATGAAGGAAATGAAATTGTCCTAATAGTTCTGTAGCCTCTCGAAGATAAGTACAGACGTCTCCGTACCGATCCGCAAGACTCTACTAAACTTGCTTATGACTCGTAGCACCTATGAACCTAAGGCTCTGATACCAACTTGTCACGACCCAATTTCCCCTCCGTTTGGGTGTCGTGATGGCACCTAGTCTTAAGGACTAGGTAAGCCTAACAATAATTAAAACAACAACATTATTTAAATAGAATCTCTTATAGTTCCCAAAATCGGTAGTACAAGTCATAAGCTCTATCGAGTGTTTGCTAGAAAATTTCTAAATACAATTGTCTAGAAATAAGAATAAACAGTGCAGAACGAAAAGTTGAAGGTGACTCCGAAGCTTGCGAACGCAGCAGCAGGTTTACCTTGAGTCTCCGCAACAATAGTCCACACAGCTAGCTAACGAACAATTACCTGGATCTGTACAAAAATATGTACAGAAGAGTAGCATGAGCACACCACAGCGGTGCCCAGTAAGTATCAAGACTAACCTCGGTGAAGTAGTGACGAGGACTAGTCAAGACACCCACTGGTCTAATAAACTGAACAAGCATAAGTATAGGGATGACAGAACATGACATCTATCTAAGGACCCCGCGATATGGCTAACGACATAGCAACTGCAATAAGGAAGGAAAAACAGGAAGTAACAGCGGAACACCAGAATAAGACACAGAAGAATGAACGAAAACACAACCCAAATCCAGAAATCACAATACAGTAAAGGCAAGTAGTAACTCAGAGCTGCAATAGTTTTCACATCAGGTCTCAGCCAACAACCCCAATAAATTAGTCAAATCCTTCAAGTGTAAATTTTCCCCCGTAAGTTTTTAAATTGAGGTCTTTAGAATATAATCCTTTCCAATAAGAAATTATTTTTGAAATATACTTTCTTTAAATAAATATCTTTCAAACATAGTTCTTTCAAGATAAAACCTTTCAAATATAAACTTTTCAAATAATTAGCCTTCAAACATAGTTCTTTCAAGATAAATACTTTTCAAGTATAACCCTTTCAAATAAATATCTTCAAACATAGTTCCTTCAAGATAAATACTTTTCAAATATAAACTCTTCAAGTAATATCCTTCGAGTATAAGTCACCCTGTAACACCTAAGTATGGAAGATTAGCAGCTCTGAATACAGATATAACCACAGGGGAAATCTACCAGGATACCGTCCCATAGTCCCGAATTAATTATGCAAGACAGGGGGATCTCCCGGAATACGTCTGTAGTCCCAATTTAAATATGCAGTGCTGGGGGATCTCCCGGAATACGTCTGTAGTCCCAATTTAAATATGCAGTGCTGGGAGATCTCCCGGAATACGTCCGTAGTCCCAAAATAAATATGCAGTGCTGGGGGATCTCCCGGAATACGTTCGTAGTCCCAATTTAAATATGCAGTGCTGGGGGATCTCCCGGAATACGTCCGTAGTCCCAATTTAAATATGCAGTGCTGGGGGATCTCCCGGAATACGCCCGTTGTCCCAAAATAAATATGCAGTGCTGGGGGATCTCCCGGAATACGTCCGTAGTCCCAATTTAAATATGCAGTGCTGGGGGATCTCCCGGAATACGTCCGTAGTCCCAATTTAAATATGCAGCGCAAACAACAGAGATAACAACTATAACACGACAGAAACCTCGTACATCACCACAACGAGTACAAAAGTAACAATGACAGAAATGCAAGGTACGACGAGCAAATCAACTCAAGAATTTAAATCACAAGAACAATTGAACTCATTCACAAGGAATAACCACAGGAAAGAATGCTAGGCACAAGGAGAACAACTTAACAAGAAAAAACAAAACAAAAATGGAGCAACAATTCCATAATATTCAAGTCAACAATAAGAAGCCAACACGAGTCAAATAGTTCCAAATAATGGCAAGTCAACTAAGGTATAGGTTATCTAAACTCCTTTTGTGGTTGAGCAATTACGAGGAAAATTCAAAAATTCAAGTAAGGATAAGCAGCGAAAGATAATCATAATTCCAATTAAGACTAAACAATTATAGGATGAGAAAATAATGATTTCAATTAAAGATAAGCAGTTATGAAAAATATAGCACGACGATAGAAGAGGTAAAATCTTTGGTTAAGTTGAATAAGGGTCAAATAGACAGTAAGAGTGAATCCTAAAGCAATTATCTCTAATCAAAGCATGTAGAGGTGAAACTAGCAAATAGGAATTCAAACGTATCAAAAACAACATCATACACAGTGAATATAAGGACATAAGAATCCTAAAAGGCCAACTTTCCACAAATAAATCCGAGCACGCACTCGTCACCTCGCGTACACAGACTACAATCAACATAGATGACTCAAATCCTAAGGGGTAGTTCCCCCACACAAGGTTAGGTAAGATACTTACCTCGAGTCAAGCTCAATCAATCTGTAAGAATGCCATTTCCACGAATATCCGGCTCTGAATGGCCCAAATCTTGCCAAAAGCAATTACATATCATATTTACAATCAGAATAGACTCATCTAATTAATTAAATCAATACTTTAATAAATATTCCGAAATTCGCCCTAAAAAGTCAACATGGGCCCACGTCTCGGAATTGGGTAAAATTCGTAAAATATGAAAGATCATTCACTCACGAGTCTAACCATATCGAATTTACTAAAATCCGACACCAAAATCTCGATCAAAATCCCAAAATTTGGCCTAAGAACTTTTCTCAAATTTTCACCCCAAATCCGAATTTAAACGATGAATTCTAGCATAGATTAGTGAAATATAACCATAAGGGAGTTAAGAATCATTGCCCAAAACTTCCTCCGAAAAGCTCTCCTAATTTCGCCTTCTACCGAGCTCTCAATCAAATTTGTGAGGTGAACTTCAAACCCTCAAATCTGCCCCTTTTCTACCCAGTTATTCCGCATCTTCGGACCTTGGGTCGCACCTGCGGAATTTCCTTCACAGGTGCGGAAATGACTTAAGAGGGCTGGGTCCTCTTCTGCGGAAAAAGGGCCGCACCTGCGGACTATTGTCCGCTTCTGCGATCTCCTCCGCGCCTGCGTGACCCTAATGCATCTGCGGGCATCGCAGATGCGGAATTCACCTCGCACCTGCGACCCCTGGCACTCTTCCATTTTTCCGCTTCTGCGCTTGCCTCCCCGCATGTGCGATCACGCACCTGTGATCTCTCCACCGCAGGTGCGAAAATGATGGATGCCTGAAGACTTCAGCAGCAACACAAATCCAACTTTTGATCCGTTAAGCACTCGAAACTCACCCGAGCCCCCCCGGGACCTCAATCAAACATACCAACCAATTCTAAAATACCATACGAACTTAGTCGAGCCCTCAAATCACATCAACTAATGCTAAAATCATGAATCACCTTCCAATTCAAACTTAAAGAACTTGAATCTTTAAATTCCTACATAATACGAAGCTGCTCAGGGCCTTATGCCGCCATAATCTACTACAGACCTCCAAAACACATTCGGGCATGCTCCTAAGTTCAAAATCACTCAACGAAGCTAACAGAGTCGACAGAATTCCATTCCGGTTCCGTCTTCACATATTTCCGACTACAGTCCAAATTCTAAGACTTAAGCTCTCATTTAGGGACTAAGTGTCCCAAATCACTTCGAATCACCCGATAATTGAATTCAACCACGCACGCAAGTCAAGGCACATAATACGAAGCTGCTCAGGGCCTTATGCCGCCATACGGGACTTAAATTCTCAAAACGACCGGCCGGGTCGTTACATTTACATTTCGAAACTAACCCCTGCAGGAGTCTGTTCAGGAGCTAGGATGAATCCTTCAATACGAAGCCCTAGGTCTGGAAGCATGCATTGCACTCTTTTTCCCTTAGACCGGTTTTATCCCAAACAGGCTTTCCGGCAAGGTTTTTAATGAGGCAACCAATGATCGTGCTAAACTTAGAAATAATTCGACATCATCCGAGGCCTCTTTGAAATCGACCTCGAATACTGGGGGGCATTAGCCCTCAAATATATCAAATTCTGATGCAAGAAAGTTATTTCGTAGCAACAGGGTTCCAATAGGAAAAGTTGTAAGAGCCAAATGGTCAAAACGAACCATGCTCATGTAGTTGGCCAGATACCTGATGCAAAACATGAACACATGTATAAAGACTTGCAAAGAAAGTTCTCTTCTTTACCGATATCTTATATCCAAGATAAATTCCTCTATTTTCGAGATTTATTATGCAAAAAGGATTGAGATAAATCTCCTAGTCCGAGCAAGCACTCACTCGACTATTACTCCTATGGGCTACATCACTTCGATTTTGAAAACATTCACTCGACTATTACGCCTACGGGCTACATTACTTTGAGTTTGAATCATTCACTCGACCATTAAGCCTATTGGCTACATTTCTTCGAGTTCGAAAACATTCACTTGACCATTATGCCTACGGGCTACATTACTTCGAGTTCAACTCATTCACTTGACCATTACGCCTACGAGCTACATTACTTCGAGTTCGAAACATTCACTCAACTAATAAGCCTACGGGCTACATTACTTCGAGTTTGAAAACATTCACTCGACTATTACGCCTATGGGCTACATTACTTTGAGTTTGAAACATTCACTCGACTAATAAGCCTACGGGCTACATTACTTCGAGTTCGAAAACATTCACTCGACTATTAAGCCTACGGGCTACATTACTTCGAGTTAGAAAACATTCACTCGACTATTACGCCTACAGGCTACATTACTTCGAGTTTGAAAATATTCACTCGACTATTACACCTACGGGCTAAATTATTTCAAGTTTGAATCATTCACTCGACCATTATGCCTATGGGCTTTATTACTTCGAGTTCGAAATCACTCACTCGACTATTAAGCCTACGGGCTACATTACTTTGAGTTCAAATCATTCATTCGACTACTAAACCTACGAGCTACTTCTATTTCGAGTTCGAGCAAGTACTCACTTGACCATTACACCTACGGACTACATCACTTCGAGTTCAAAACATTCACTCGACTACTAAGCCTACATGCTATTTTTATTTCGAGTTCAAGCAAACACTCACTCGATCATCACACCTACGGGCTATATTACTTCGAGTTCGAACCACTCACTCAACTAATAAGCCTAAGGGCTACATCACTTCAAATTCAAACAATCACTCAACTTGACTACTAAGCCTATGAGCTACCTTATTTTAAGTTTGAGTAAGCGCTCACTCGGTTATAAAGGCTACGAAGTCCAAATTCGATCGAATTGCCTAAATCCCTGTGAAAATATTCACAAGGCATGAATAAAATCTTCCCAAGGCAAGAAACAAAACAGAAGCAAGTCGCCAAAAGAAAAAGATATTTTATATATATAAGATTGTTTACACAATTGATTACAACATAGAAACTAAGGGCTAAGTCTCTTGGTTATCTCCGAGAGCGGTCTCTTCTCCATCGGGATCCCCCCATTCTCGGACCCGCTCTTACTCCCATCATCGTCATCATCGTCATCATCGGAAACTAAGGCTTCAGCATTGGCTTCGAGTTCTTTAGCTCTTTTTATCTCTTCAGCGAGATCGAAACCTCGAGCATGGATCTCCTCGAGGGTCTCCCTCCGAGATCGGCACTTAACAAGTTCAGCGACCCAATGTGCTCGAGTATCAGCGGTCTCGGCTGCCTCTCTTGCTTGGACCTAGGCAGCTTTAGCGTCAGCCCGATAGATGGAAACGAGTGCATCCGCTTCAGCCTTTGCCTTTTTGGGGTTAGATTCGGCCTTGGCAAGTTAAGAGGCCAACTGAGCCTCGAGATCCTCTATTCTTCTTGCTTGAACCGAGCTTTTCTCCTTCATACTGTGAAGTTGGTTTTTTGACGATGATAATTGGGCTCGAGCTGCTTCTTTCTTTGTAGCAAAGCGATCCATACCTTCTTTCCACTTCAAAGACTCCGCTTTTATCTCATCGACCGCCTCACGGAGTTTCCCGGTCATCTCAAAGTTTTACTACAGTTGTGAGACCGAAGAATTAGCCATCGTTCCATATCGAGCCCATAGGCTTTTAAAAGTATCATTACCTACTCGGACAGATTGGTCTGATCTTGGTAAGCCTTGGCCAACTCAGCTCGGAGGTCTTTTATTTCCTCCCCCTTGCCCTAAGAGGAGCTTAAGGGAGTTCCTCTCCTCCGTAACCCGTGGAAGGTCGGCCTCATATCGACGCAGCTCGGTTCGGGACCGAGAACATGATTCTCGATAAATTGCCATGGCCTGCAAAGAAAGAAGAAACGAAGTTAGAAAAGAAAAGCAAATATAAAGGTAACGCCATATAATTTAAGGCTTACCTAATTCAAAGCCTGCTGCACTCCATGAAAAAGATCTGATGCATCACTTGTACTGGTAGTGTCCTCGACACCGATAAACAGGTCACGAAAAGGATCCTCTCCATCATGAGGCCTGTCTAATTTGAGGGCCCCCAAAGCTTGGGCTTCTCGAATCGCGCCACGACGGAAAAAGCAGGGAAGGTGGGCGAGTCTTCGATTGCTACTGCCCCAAGTGAATCACCTGAGGCATTCTCTTCGGTTCGAAGAGATTCAGGAAGATCCCCTTCAGACATATCCCCCATCCGTTGGCTTTGATGGGATGCATCTTCGATCTCTAACAACTCGAGGACTCTGTCTGAATCTTTCTCCGATATATTCTCAGTTCGAGGCGGAGCCTTATGAACTTCCATCGATCCAGCTGCCTGTGGAACGTCGGTGGTCTTCTTCGTTCGGGCCGCCAATGCGGACCCGTCATTTTCTTCTTCTTCTTCTTCTTCATCCCTCAGACGCAGAACTGATTCTACGGTCAAAGAAATGATATTCTTGTTCGGCTTACGAGTCGTCCTCTTCTTCGGTTTTTGATCTTCGAGGACGGGGGCTCTTTTCCTCTTATTATCTTTCACCGACTTTGGGACAGAGACCGAAGCCTCTTCTTCGATGGACGAGGGCCTCAAAACCGCATCTTTACCCATACCTACATACAGGAAATTTTATTAAAGTGTGTGAAAAGCATCTTGTTTGAACTACCAAAAGATACGAGAAAGGTGCTTACCATGATTTTTGGCCTCCCATCGGCCCTTTGACAAGTCACGCCATGAGCGCTCGGCGTATGAGGAGGTCGAAACTAGATCACGTACCCAGTTCTTGAGATCGGGAACTGCGCCGGGTATCCAGGGAACCGCTGCATCACAAAAGGGAAATATTGGTGAGAAAGGAAATGAAAGGACAAAATAGTAGGAGATAACATCAGAATTACACTTACGCTTCATGTTCCACTACTCGGGAAAAGGCATCTTTTCGGTCGAAATTAGGTCCGAAGTCCTTACTCGAACGAACCTGCCCATCCAGCCTCGATCCTTATCCTCGTCTATACTCGAGAATAGAGCCTTGGTAGCTCGACGTTGGAGTTTTATTAACCCTCCTCGAAAAAGGCGAGGACGGTATAATCGGACAAGATGATCGAGGGTGAAATGTATCCTTTCGATTTTATTCACAAAATATCGGATCAAAATAACGATCCGCCAAAAGGAAGGATGTATCTGGCCTAGGGTTATTAGGTATTTACGACAAAAATCTATAATAACATGGTCGAGGGGACCTAACGTGAAAGGGTAAGTATACACGCTTAAAAATCCTCTCATGTGAGTAGTAATATCCTCTTCGGGAGACGGCACTACCACTTCTTTGTACTCCTAGTTATAATCTTTTTTTATCCGCTCGATATGCCCCCAGGTTATCGAACAAATAAATCTCGATACGGGCTCACATTGGTCAGGAACCAGCGAACCTTTATCGAGTTTGAAATCGGAGGTAAGAACACACGCCGCCGGAACGCACTTCTCAGGCCGTAGATCCACCGGTGTTTTGTCGGCGGCAGATTGGGAAGAAGAAGCTTTTTCTTTTTAGGGGACGGATTTTAATGTGTTCACCATTTTGGATTTAAAGAAGGTGACAAAGATTTGGTGGTTTAGAAGAAGAATTTTGCAGAAAAGAATCAAAGATCAGTGAATAAACTCAGAAGAAACGAAAAAGAACTTGAAAATTTTTCTGAAGATTGAAGAAGTAAAAGTGATGAACGGTGGACGGAAAGGCTATTTATAGATTGAAACAATAACGGTTCAATATCAGCGGTGGCCGACCACCGTCTGACATGCATTAAATGCCTTGAAAAACTAAATTGACGGGTCAGCTATCACGTGCGTCATGATCGAGCCCAATGTGAATGTCAGCTTATAATCAAATCGAGCCATTAAGAAATTATTTCGTTTCTCTCCACATCCTTCCCGAGAAACGAGGGGACTATCTGTATACGGTCGAAATAGATTTCGGCCTTCGTATGATTGATCGGGGTCGAAATATAATGGATCAGAGAAAGACTTCATAATATCGAGATGGGTTCCGAAGGTGGTACAAACAAAGCTTCAGATTTCGGGTATAGATCGAACACCGAGTTCGAACTCATTATCGAGCTCGGGTCCGAATCGAACTATGATGAGATGATTTCGAGCTTAAGGGGCAGAGGCCAACCGAGATCGAGTCCGAATCATCACCTAATCCCGAGTCCATATCGAGTTCTAGAAGCAATACCGACCAACACCAAGGCCGATTGAGCTCGAGCTCACAGACAAGAGCCGTTGCGAACACACTAAGGGAGAGAATCCTAGAGAAAATTAGGGAAAAACTGATTTATCTTGGGTTCTCCACTATGTATTTTTAATTATAAAAAGTAGGATCCTCCACTATAAAGAGGATAACTATATTTCTATAGAAGGCAGTTTTTGGCTTACATTGTAATTCAAGCATCATATTCTCCTATATTGAAGAGTTATTCTTTTAAGCTTCATAAATTGATTCAACTTGCTTAGTCCTAAAAATCATCTTCTTTATAACCTTGTTTACTTTGCATTCTTTGTAATCCATATTTGATATTTCTATTTATCCTTACGATTTGTATTAATTTATATCACATATCCTTATAACTACATACAAATTCAACTCTATCCGTTTTTTGGGTAAACGGTTTGGCGCCCACCATGGGGCTAAGGATAACAGTGATTATTTGATATGAATCTGCAAAAACACACCGTTGATTCAACTTGCTTAGTCCTAAAAATTATTTTCTTTACAACCTTATTTACTTAGCATTCTTTGCAATCCATATTTGATATTTCTATTTATCCTTACGACTTGTATTAATTTATATCACATATTCTTAGAACTACATATAAATTCAACTCTATCCGTTTTTTCGGGTAAACACTAGAATTAATGTACTAGTAAAGAGTGTTTAGATTTACAATGGGAAAGTGTTGATGATTAAGATGTCTTGATGAATGAAATGGCCAAAAATAAAATTAATAGAGATTAGGTACAGTCGATGGAACATTTCATGATTCGCCTCAAATTCTCTCGATTCTTCTCGCAAGTATCTTCGTTGCAGCTTGCAAAATAAGGGATGGCAACCGTACAACGAGCATTCATAGTGAATCGGGAATTGATTTTGGTTTGGATCGAGGGTTTTATTGGATTTTGAATTCCGATTTATTTATTTATGTCCTATATTAAATAATCCAACAGTCACCTTCTTAAAAAGAAGATGTAACTGCTCAAAAGAAAATGTAATTGCCTATAGTAGTTAAAAAATATTTATGGTAATTAGTATGCTTCCAATCCAAACGCATGTAACGCCCTAAGGATTAAGGAAGCAATAAATTTCTTCAATTCTATCGATACTATTGTTTATCCGAAAAATCGGATAACGTTAAATTTATGCATGGTTCTAAGGATACGTGATACCCTTTGATACAAATCGTATAGAGAAATAGCAATACGAATATTCTTGACTATGAGAATGAGAATAATGAACAGAAAGAATGAATAAAATAAAGTAAAATAAGCACAAGGAGATATCTTTTGTTCCAGTATATTCAGTATATCCATAGCTTACAAGGATCCCCCTTTTATATTAGAGGGTCATTACTTTATTTATAACAAAAAATAATAAAATAAAGCATATAGTGGAGGACCCATGATGATTGTCTCTTCCTCGATTTCCGCCAAGATTCTCTCTCTTGGTGCGATTGAAACGGCTCTTATCTGTGAACTCGATACTGGTTCGAACTCGTTACTGGGTCGAGCCCTTCGATCTTGGCTTGAGTTCGACCTTCGGGATGGGCGTCGCGCATTTCCGACCTCGAAGCAATGCCCTGTGGATTGATTTGGTCACGGGCTCGATAAGACTATCGAGCCGAATCCTCGAGCAGCCTTCAGACTCGAGGTTTGTTTGTACTGTCTTCGGAGCTCACTCCCAAAATTCCACTCCGATTTCTTACCACTTGAACTCGATCAAACGTAGGAAGGCCGAAATCTATTTCGACGATATACAGATAGTCCCCTCGTTTCTCACGAAGGATACGGTGAGAATTGATATGATTTTTGACGGCTCGATCGGGTTATAAGCTGACGTTTTAACAAGGATCGATTATGACGTATGTGATAGCTGTCCCATCGATTTAGTCTTTCAAGGTATTTAATGCTTTTCAGATGGCGGTCGGCCACCTCTGATATTGAACCGTCATGATGCGAGCCTATAAATAACCCTTCCATTTAATATTTACCACTTTTACGCATTCTCTCTTCCAAATTTTCTTATCCTTTCTCTCTATTTCATTGCTTGCAGAGCCACCTACACCAGAGTTTTGGTGTCGTCAATTTTTCACTTTCCTTTGCCTTTCCTCCTCCCATATCAATGGACAAAATTTCGAAAACTGTACCTCAGAAGGCGCCGGTGGAACCGTCCACCTATGACTATGTTCCCGACCCGTGTACTCTGAAGATCGATTTTAAGGTTGAGAATCCTTTATCTGTTCGGAGTCGATGCGAGCACATGTCGATGTACATGTGCTTTATAACGGAGGGTCATCTCGAGGCCGTTAGGAAAGACTGCAACTGGGGTTCCGAGGTTGTATTGCAAATTCCATCCCCCGAAGAGAGCGTCATCACCCATGTGGAGGGGTTTTTAAGTGTTTACACTTATCCCTTCACATTGGGTCCCGTCGACCCGGTGATCATTGATTTTTGCAAAAGATATCAGGTCACCCTCGGTAAAATTCATCCCTCTCTATAGCGTATAGTAATCCTAATTCGCTTCTTCTCCATCAAAGCCGGGGGGCTGGATTTTTCCCTAAATCACCTCATATGATTGTATTGGCCTCAAATCTTTCGAGGACTAATCATGCTTCATCGTCGGGCATCGAAGGATTTGATGTCGAGCATCGACGAATACAAGGATCGGGGTTGGATGGGCCGTTATATTCGGGTGAGGACCCGTGACCTTATTCTAGAAGAGAAGATGCCGTTCCCCGAGGAATGGAATTTCGACCATAAGTGGTTCTCATAAGACGTTGCTTTTCGTATCTTTTCCCGATTTTTTCTGATGTCTTTCTCCGATATACAGCTGCCCCTTGGATGCCACAAGCGGTGCCCGACCTCAAGGATTGGGTTCGGAAGTTAGCCTTGACTTCCTCTTATGCCGAACGCGCTTGGTGTGATTTGGCAAAAGGTAGATGGGAGGCCAAGAATCATGGTAAGGTTTTACTTCTCATTTCCTTCGAAGTGTTCTTTGTGCTCCATTTGTTACCGATTTCCTTTCATGCAGGTGTAACCAAGGATGTTGCTTTGAGGTCTTCGAGCGGTGAAGAAGGAACCAAGTCCCCAGTCCCAAAATCGGGGAAAGATAAGAAGCGAAAAGCTGCCTCTCGGTCAGAGGACCCCAAACCCAAAATGCAAAGGGTGAGGAGGAAGGCAATTGCTCTTCTGATTGACTCGGTCCAACGACTGAGAGAAGAAGAAGAAGAAGAAGAAGAAGAAGAAGAAGAAGAAGAAGAAGACGGTGCCTCGGCTTTGGTGATCCGATCTGTGAAAGCTATCGAGGTCACCAGAGCTCCTGAGCCGATGGCGGCTGTACCGGTCGAGGTCGGTCCTGGAATCCCGAGTCTTGATCGGAGCACCCCGAGTGATTCGCTTGGGGCTATGACAGTGGGTCATTCGCCTTCCCTTCCAACCTTTTCTGAGGAGGCGTTAAAGGAAGCTCGAGAATTGAAGACCCTCGATATGGGCAGAGGCTCTAGTGTAGGGGATCCCTTTCGAGATTGCTTTACTGGAGTCGATGATGCTTCCGATATTGGTGACGCTTCTCTTCTACTAGAAGAGGCCCATCGTTTCATTACTCGGCTAATGATTTTACTATACTTGGTTTCTTTGTTCGTTTCCAAACTTGACTTGTGTTCTTTCCCTTCTGTGCAGGCCATTAGTAGGTTTCGAGTCGACCTTAGCCAGTGTGAGGTCGAGCTTCAGAAGGTCTCCGGGGAGAGAGACGCCCTGCGGCTTCTTTGAAGCCAAAAGGACGAGGCTATAAAGGACCTCCAAGCAGATTTGGCTAAGGCTCGAGAAGAAGAGGCCGAACTCGATAAGCAGGTGAGCCTCGTTCTGTTAAAGTATGGGTTTGACTTAACTGTGGAAGTTAACCCTTCGTTGTTTCAGCTGCAGCAAAAGGTTGAGAAGATCAGGTTACTTCGGGAAGAAGTTGATCAAATCAAAGCTGAATGTAATCGGTGGAAGGAGACTATCGACCGCCTGGCTACGGAAAAAGAACCCATTTTGACCAAATTATTATCGGCCGATGTTCAGCTTCGAAACGTCAAGCTAAAGGGTTCGGCTCAAGCTAAGAGGATCGAGGAGCTTGAAGCACGGCTTGCTGAGGCCAAGGATGAGGTTGAGTCGTCGAAAGTCTTGGCGGATAAGTCCATTGCCGTGTATCGGGCTGATGCCGAGGCTGTTCAGATGGAGGCACGAGAGGCGGCAGATACTGCCGACAGTCAAGCATATTGGGTTGCCGAACTTGCTAAATGTAGGTCTCGGAAGGAGACCCTCGAGGAGATAAAAAAAGGCTAAAGAGCTCGAAGCTAAAGCTGAAGCCTTGGCTTCTGATGGCGATGATGATGATGATGACGGTAGCAAGAGCGGATCTGAGGACGGGGAAGAGTCTGACAGAGAAGCAAACACCCCTGAGGATGATCAGGAAGCTTAGTTCTTAATTTTTTATGTTTGTAATCAGTCATGTAGACAATTTTGTATATAGATAACTTGGCCGACTTGTGAAGACTTTATACGTGCCTTACAAATGTTTTCACAAGGATCTTAACAATTTATTCAAATTTAGACTTCATAGTCTCTATGATTGATTGTTTTTTCAGACTCGAAGTGACGTAGCCCTTAGGCTTACTAGTTGAGCCAATGATTCGAACTCAAAGAAATATAACCCGTTGGCATAATGGTCGAGTGAGTGCTCGCTCGAACTCGAAATGAAAGTAGCCCGTAGGCTTAGTCGTCGAGTGAATGATTCGAGCTCGAAGTAATGTAGCCCGTAGGCGTAATGGTCAAGTGAATGCTTGCTCGAACTCTTAATAAAAGTAGCCCGTAGGCTTAGTCGTCGAGTGAATGATTCGAACTCGAAGTAAAATAGCCCGTAGGCGTAATGGTCGAGTGAGTGCTTGCTCGAACTCGTAATAAAAGTAGCCCGTAGGCTTAGTCGTCAAGTGAATGATTCGAACTCGAAGTAATATATCCCGTAGGCGTAATGGTCGAGTGAGTGCTTGCTCGAACTTGTAATAAAAGTAGCCCGTAGGCTTAGTCATCGAGTGAATGATTCGAACTCGAAGTAAAATAGCCCGTAGGCATAATGGTCGAGTGAGTGCTTGCTCGAACTCATAATAAAAGTAGCCCGTAGGCTTAGTCGTTGAGTGAACGATTCAAACTCGAAGTAATATAGCCCGTAAGCGTAATGGTCGAGTGAGTGCTTGATCGAACTCGTAATAAAAGTAGCCCGTAGGCTTTGTCGTCAAGTGAATGATTCGAACTCAAAGTAATATAGCCTTAGGCATAATGGTCGAGTGAGTGCTTGCTCGAACTCAAAATAAAAGTAGCCCGTAGGCTTGGTCGTCGAGTGAACGATTCGAACTCAAAGTAATGTAGCCCGTAGGCATAATGGTCGAGTGAGTGCTTGCTCGAACTCGAAATAAAAGTAGCCCGTAGGCTTAGTCGTCGAGTGAATGATTCGAACTCGAAGTAATGTAGCCCGTAGGCGTAATGGTCGAGTGAGTGCTTGCTCGAACTTGAAATAAAAGTAGCCCGTAGGCTTAGTCGTCGAGTGAATGATTCGAACTCGACGTAATGTAGACCATAGGCATAATGGTCGAGTGAGTGCTTGCTCGAACTCGTAATAAAAGTAGCCCGTAGGATTAGTCATCAAGTGAATGATTCGAACTCGAAGTAATATAGCCCGTAGGCGTAATGGTTGAGTGAGTGCTTGCTCGAACTCAAAATAAAAGTAGCCGGTAGGCTTAGTCGTCGAGTGAATGATTCGAACTCGAAGTAATGTAGCCCGTAGGTGTAATGGTCGAGTGAGTGCTTTCTCGAACTCGTAATAAAAGTAGCCCGTAGGCTTAGTCGTCGAGTGAATGATTCGAACTCGAAGTAATATAGCCCGTATGCGTAATGGTCGAGTGAGTGCTTGCTCGAACTCGAAATAAAAGTAGCCCGTAGGCTTAGTCGTCGAGTGAATGATTCGAACTCGACGTAATGTAGACCGTAGGCATAATGGTCGAGTGAGTGCTTGCTCGAACTCGTAATAAAAGTAGCCCGTAGGATTAGTCATCGAGTGAATGATTCGAACTCGAAGTAATATAGCCCGTAGGCGTAATGGTCGAGTGAGTGCTTGCTCGAACTCGAAATAAAAGTAGCCGGTAGGCTTAGTCGTCGAGTGAATGATTCGAACTCGGAGTAATGTAGCCCGTAGGTGTAATGGTCGAGTGAGTGCTTTCTCGAACTCGTAATAAAAGTAGCCCGTAGGCTTAGTCGTCGAGTGAATGATTCGAACTCGAAGTAATATAGCCCGTATGCGTAATGGTCGAGTGAGTGCTTGCTCGAACTCGAAATAAAAGTAGCCCGTAGGCGTAATGGTTGAGTTTATCTTAATTCTGATTGCATAATAAATCTACAAATGGAGGAATGTTTCTTGGATATAAGATATCGGTAAAGAGGAGGACTTCCTTTTCAAGTCATTATACATGTGTTCATGTTTCACATCTGGGTTCGGGCCAACTACATGAGCATGGTTCGTTTTGAGCATTTTGGCTCTTACAACTTTTCCTATTGGAACCCCGTTGTTGCGAAATAACTTTCTTGCATCAGAACTTGATATATTTGAGGGCTAATGCCCCCCAGTATTCGAGGTCGAATGTACAGAGGCCTCGGATACTTGTTGTAAGTGCAGCACGATCATTGGTTGCCTCATTAAAAACCTTGCCGAAAAACCCATTTGGGATAAAACCGGTCTAAGGAAGAGTGCAACGCGTGCTTTCAAGCGAAGGGTCCACCTTAGCTCTTGTTCGAACTTCTGCAGGGGTCAGTTTTGAAATGTAAATGAATATGGAAGGGTCGTACCTTAGCAGTAGTATCGTTTTAGATGTTACACATTCCAAGTGCTTGATAGCTGTTTGCCGTTTATAATGCCGAGCCTGTACGATCCCTTTCCGACGTTCTCGAGAACCTAATATGGTCCTTCCCAATTTGGTCCTAGTATTCCTTCGTTTGGATTTCGGGTATTGATGGTGACTTTTCTTAACACTAAATCCCTGGGCTTGAAATGGCGGAGCTTGGTTCTTCGATTATAATACCTTTCGATTCGCTGCTTTTGGGCGGCCAATCGGACGAGAGCAGCTTCTCATCTTTCGTTCGATAATTCGAGGCTGGTATTCATAGCCTCGTTATTTGATTCTTCCATCGTGAATCGAAATCTGGCACTGGGTTCTTCGACTTCGACTGGTATCAACGCTTCGGACCCATATACCAAGGAGAATGGGGTCGCCCCCGTACTGGATTTAGACGTTGTCCGATATGCCCAAAGGACTTCCGGCAGGATTTCTCTCCATTTTCCTTTAGCGTCGTTCAACCTCTTCTTTAGGTTTTGAATGATAGTTTTGTTCGTTGATTCGGCCTGTCCGTTCCCACTGGGGTGGTATGGTGTTGATAGTATCCTTCTTATTTTGTGATCTTCGAAGAATTTTGTTACTTTGCTACCAACGAATTGTTTCCCATTGTCACATACTATTTCGGTGGGTATCCTGAATCGACATACGATATGATCCCAAAAAAAGTCTATAACTTCTTTCTCTCTTATTTTCTTGAATGCTTGCGCTTCCACCCATTTAGAAAAATAGTCAGTCATAAATAAAATAAATTTGCTTTTACCTGGGGTCGATAGCAGAGGGACGACGATATCCATTCCCCATTTCATGAACGGCCATGGGGATAGGACTGAGTGAAGTTGTTGTCCGGGTTGATGGATCATTGGCACAAACCTTTGACATTTGTCACATTTACGAACAAATTCCTTTGCATCTTTGCCCATATCGGTCCAATAATACCCTGCTCTGATTATTTTTCGAACTAATGTATCGGCACCGGAGTGATTCCCACAAGTGCCCTCGTGCACTTCCCGTGGGATGTAATTGGTACCTCTCGGACCCAAGCATACTGCCAGTGGTCCATCGAATGTCCTTCGATATAGCGTTCCATCTGAAGCCAACGTGAATCGAGCAGCTTTAGTCCGTAGGGCCCTAGAATCTTTAGGGTCCGATGGGAGCTTTCCGCTCTTTAAGTATTCAATATACTTATTTCTCCAATCCCAGGTTAAGCTTGTAGAATTTATCTCGGTGTGACCTTCTTCGATTACAGATCTCAAAAATTGAACGACAGTCCCCGAGCTCAAGTCTACCTCGACCGACGATCCCAAACCGTCCACTATTTAAAATGGTGCAAAGTGACAAGCAGTTTGTCTAAATACCTTTGCATTCTACCTTCTCAAACTTCGAAGGTTTTGTTTACTTGACTCACCACTAGCAAAGAGTCACAATTGGCTTTAATGACTTCTGCTCCCAAGGTTTTAGCTATCTCGAGACCTGCAATCATGGCTTCATACTCGGCCTCGTTATTAGTCAACCTGGTAGTTTTAATAGATTGCCTAATAGTGTTACCCGTGGATGGTTTCAAAACTATGCCTAGCCCGGACCCCTTCACGTTCGGAGCCCTGTCCGCAAAAAGGATCCATACCCCCGATGATGTACCCGATTTCAACAGGAGTTCTTTTTCGACTTCGGGTACGAGGGTTGGCGTGAAATCGGCCACGAAGTCTGCTAAAATTTGAGACTTGATGGCCGTACGGGGTTGATATTTGATATCGTACCCACTGAGTTCGACGGCCCATTTGGCCAATCGGCCTGATAGTTCGGGCTTGTGTAAAATATTACAAAGTGGGTAAGTGGTCAATACACATATGGGGTGACATTGAAAGTACGGTCTTAACTTTCTAGAGGCGCTTATCAGTGCAAGTGCCAATTTTTCTAGGTGCGGATATCTAGTTTCCGCTTTCCCTAAGGTCCGACATATATAATAAACGGGAAATTGCGTACCTTGCTCTTCTCGAACTAGGACACCGCTTACGACGATTTTCGGTACTGCCAAGTATAAGCAAAGTTTTTCGTCTGTTTTTGGAGTGTGAAGTAGTGGTGGGCTCGATAGATATCGTTTTATTCCTCTAATGCTTGTTGGCATTCCGGGGTCCAAGCGAAATCGTTCTTCTTTTTGAGTAGAGAGAAAAATTTGTGACTTCGATCTGATGATCTCGAAATGAATCGGCCTAAGGCTGCAATCCGTCCCGTTAGCCTTTGTACAACTTTCACGCTGTCCACGATAGTGATGTCTTCGATGGCCTTGATTTTATTGGGGTTAATCTCGATTCCCCGATTTGATACCATGAAGACAAGGAACTTGCCCGAACCGACCCCTAAAGCACATTTTTCGGGGTTGAGCTTCATGTTGTATTTCCTCAAAATCTCGAACGTTTCCTGCAAATGGGTCAAATGGTCCTCTATGCGCAGGGACTTAACTAGCATGTCATCAATATAAACTTCCATTGATTTACCTATTTGTTCTTCGAACATTTTATTTACTAGGCGTTGGTAAGTAGCCCATGCATTTTTTAGCCCGAAGGGCATCACATTATAACAATATGTTCCATATTTGGTGACAAATAAAGTCTTTTCCTGGTCCTCCGGGTTCCTCTGGATTTGATTATACCCGGAATAGGCATCGAGAAAAGTGAGGATCTCGTGGCCGGCCGTGGCATCAATCATGCGATCGATATTGGGCAGCGGAAAGGAATCTTTAGGGCATGCTTTGTTCAAATCCTTATAGTCCACACACATTCTAAGTTTGTTCCCCTTTTTAGGCACTACAACTACATTGGCTAACCATTCGGGATATTTCACCTCCCGAATGCACCCTATCTTGAGAAGTTTGGTTACCTCGTCCTTTATGAATGCGTGCTTTTCCTCGGACTGGGGTCTTCTCTTTTGCTTCACCGGTCTGAACCTAGGGTACGAGCTTAGCCGATGCGTCGTTATGTCCGGTGTTATCCCTGTTATATCTAAATGGGACCAAGAAAAACAATCAATGTTATCGATAAGAAATTGAACAAGTTTCTCCCTGAGTTCGGGGCTCAACCCCGTTCCCAAGTATACCTTTCGCTCGGGCCAGTGCTCGATTAGTGTGACCTGCTCTAGTTCCTCAATTGTTGATTTGGTGGCGTCGGAGTCATCGAGAATCATGAAAGACCGAGGGACCCTTTGATCATCATCTTCTTCGATCTTCTGGTTATCTGGCTGGGTCGAAGCCGACATCTGTGATTGCTATTTGGTGTCCCGTTCTCCTTCTGAGCCCGATCCCTTTATCGGCGAAGGCGAGGATATTGATTTCGCTTCCTCGATGACGAACATTTCTTTTGCGGCCGGTTGTTCTCCGTATACTATTTTGATACCTCTCGATGTTGGGAATTTGAGGACCTGGTGTAGGGTCGAAGGTACAACTCTCATGTTGTGGATCCATGGCCTTCCGAAAAGGGCGTTGTATCTCATATCGCCTTCGATCAAGTGAAACTTTATTTCTTGGATGGTTCCGACCACGTTTATTGGTAGGATTATCTCGCCTTTGGTGGTTTCACATTCCATATTGAATCCGTTTAGAACCAGAGTTGCAAGTACGATCTGGTCCTGCAGACCGAGCTATTCTACGATCTTCAATCTGATGATGTTGGCCGAGCTACTTGGATAGATTAACACATGCTTAATTTTAGTTTTATTCATGAGTACAGATATCACCAGCGCATCGTTATGAGGTTGGATGACTCCTTATGCATCTTCATCATCGAAGGACAAATTCCCTATGGGTGCATAATCTTGAGTCCAAGATCGCTTTCCCCTCACAATCGATGTTTTAGTGCATTTAAGCACTGGTCCTTGAGGGGTATTGACGCCGCCGATGATCATGTGAATGACGTGCTATGGTTCTTCTTGCTCGTTTTGCTTGCCGAATTCCCTGTTTTTAAAATGGTTCTTCGCTCTATCACTCAGAAATTCCCGAAGGTGCCCTTTGTTAAATAAGCGGGCTACTTCCTCTCTTAGTTGCCTGCAATCTTCCGTTCTGTGGCCATGGGTGCCATGATATTCGCACATTTGATTGAGATTCCTTTGGGCAGGATCGATCTGCATGGGTCGAGGCCATTTAGTGTCTTTGATTTGTCCGATAGCCGACACGATGGCGGATGCAACAACGCTGAAGTTATACTCTGATAACCGAGGTGCTTCTATAGGATCGGCACATTTATCAAAGCCTCTCTTGATCATAAGTCCCCGAGAATTTTGCCCTCGATCAATCCTTCGATTGTTCTGAACTGTATTGCGTGTTGAACCATTGTTCATCCGATCTACGACGTACAGTTGATATCGGTCTTTGTTCGACCTTTGTTCTCTGTCGATCTCCCTTTGGTTTTTAGTAGCTGTCCTGTTCTGATGCACGGGTCCATACGGAACTCCCAACTGGTCATCTTCGACCCTATTTTTCGATTGATATCGGTTGTGTATATCTGCCCAAGTTATAACTGGATACTCTATCAAATTTTGCTTCAGCCGACGTGATGCTGTCGAACTTAGCTCGTTCAACCCTTGGGTGAAAGCTTGTACGGCCCAATCGTCTGTGACCGGTGGCAACTCCATGTGTTCCATTTGAAATCGGGATACGAATTCCCTCAGCATTTCATTGCCCCTTTGCTTTACTTTGAAGAGGTCCGATTTCCTTGTTGCAACCTTTATGGCACCAGCATGTGCCTTTACGAACGAATCTGCTAACATGTCAAAAGAATCGACGGAATTTGGCGGTAAATTATGATACCAAATCATTGCTCCCTTCGAGAGGGTCTCCCCGAACTTTTTCAACAACACGGATTCGATCTCATCGTCCTCCAAATCTTTACCTTTGATGGCACATGTGTAAGAGATGACGTGTTCATTAGGATCGGTCGTACCGTTATATTTGGGAATTTCGGGCATACAGAATATTTTGGGGATTGGTTTTGGGGCCGCACTCGAGGGAAAAGGCTTTTGTATGAATTTTTTCGAATCAAGCCCTTTTATCATCGGTGGAGCTCCCGGGATTTGATCGACCATGGCATTGTATGTTTTCACTCTCTTGTCACCGTTCTGGGGGTGATTTCTCAGCGGATTGGGATCCGGCCTGCTTTGTATATGAATTTGGCTCTGTAACTGGGCTATCGCTACTTGTTGGGCATGTAGCATCTCGAAGATCATATGTAAGCTGGCTTCGATTTCCCCCATGTTATGGGTGTCTCGGGCTACAGATCGAGTACCGCCCTGAATGTTTTTTTCCGGTTCGGAACGCTGATTCGCCTCCAGAGCTATTTGTGAATTGACATCCAATGGTACTTCGGCTCGAATTTTGGGTACTTCGATTCGAGCCTCAGTGCCATCGTCAAGTAGCCTTACGCCCCCGGGTGCCAAGTTATTGGTTTCATCTTGAAGGCCGGCTTCGTGGTCGATAGGTAAAGCCATTGCTGATTTGAAGTTTGTAAACTGGTGTGTACTGTAGATTTATATCAAACAATCACTGTTATTCTTAGCCCCACGGTGGGCTCCAAACTGTTTACCCGAAAAATCGGATAACGTTAAATTTATGTATGGTTCTAAGGATACATGATACCCTTTGATGCAAATCGTATAGAGAGATAGCAATACGAATATTCTTGACTATGAGAATGGGAATAATGAACAGAAAGAATGAATAAAATGAAGTAAAATAAGCACAAGGATATATCTTTTGTTCCAGTGTATTCAGTATATCCATAACTTACAAGGATCCCCTTTTATATTAGAGGGTCATTACTTTATTTATAACAAAAAATAATAAAATAAAGCATATAGTGGAGGACCCATGATGATTTGTCTCTTCCTCGATTCCCGCCAAGATTCTCTCTCTTGGTGTGGTTGAAACGGCTCTTGTCTGTGAGTTGGATACTGGTTCGAACTCGTTACTGGGTCGAGCCCTTCGGTCTTGGCTTGAGTTCGACCTTCGGGATGGGCGTCGCATATTTCCGACCTCTAAGCAATGCCCTGTGGATTGATTTGGTAACGGGCTCGATAAGACTATCGAGCCGAATCCTCGAAGAGCCTTCGGACTCGAGGCTCGTTTGTACTGTCTTTGAAGCTCACTCCCAAAATCCCACTCCGATTTCTTATCACTTGAACTCGATCGAACGTAGAAAGGCCGAAATCTATTTCGACCATATACAACTATAAAGAACTCCTCTTGCCAAGTTATCAAACACTACCGACAAGAAGAATTCTGAAGAGGTTGCCATTATCCCTTTCAAAGATCCTTGAGACAACACAGGTTTTTCTGATCATTAACCCTTTGTTAGTCTCATCTATTTCTAATAATATAATATAGCCTCGCAACTTGCATTGATTAAGTTTATGTTAGCATTGGATATTGAAGTGTAATATGGTTTCACGAAAGGCACTATATTCCCAAAAGATAGATCTTTTCTTATTTTAATGTTATTATGTTAATAAATTTTTTTATGTTGAGTGTGATAATGTTGCCTTTATTTCTTTTTTTTTTTTCGTTAAATCTATCGATTACTATTTGTTGATGTTTTTTGAAAAATAATTTTTAATTTTTCGCTTGAAATTTGAGGTTTTAACTTGATGTTCAAGAGGTATGAAAATATTTTGCATTCATACCATCACTTCAATGAAATTAATTTTGTAAGATTTTTTTTTTTTTTGCAATGATCTCATTGTGCAAGAACCTTCAGTGATTATTTATAAATACTAAGGGGAAAACCATTGAAAAAATGGCGTCTTGAAAACAAGAATATCATGAGTGAGTTCAAGAAGAAAACTCACTTAAAAATTTGATGGAATTGAAGTGGAGTATTATATTGTCCACTCTATAGTTTAATATTCTACTCTTTTTTCTCCTCTTTTGTTTCTTTTATATGTCTTCTATATATGGAAGAAGGTGGTAAAAAAATGTGATTGGTATAGATGGATTTCATGAGATAAGGAATATTTTTAAGATGTTGGTCCGATTCTTGGAGGAAAAGGGATTTTGCCTATATCTAGAGTAATGATTTATAGTTTTTGTTGAATAAGTGATGGGTAAGGAAAAGTCAGAAGAAAGGAAAAAAAAGAAAAAAAGAAAAAGAAAGGGAAGACAGGAAAAATGAGAAGAAAATTAGCACCAAAAATAACATTAGAACAAGGAGCAAGAAACTAGGTACTCAGTGTTTCGAAACTAACATGAGTACCAAAAATACATGATGATATTTGTTTCATACATTACCGTTTGAAAATATTTTTGAAAATGTTTGAAACTTTTAAGAACAAGGATGAACAATTATCTGATATTAACAGATGTTAATGTTTGTTTCACTTTCCGAATTACCATTTTGACACAATTAGTGTTATTAGTATTTCGACACCTTTTTGAAAAATATTTTGTTGGTGAAATTTCTAAGAATTTTTAACAATAATTTGTATTTGATTAGTTTAGTTTTTACCCAAACAACAATGGGCTTTCTTTCTTTAGAATATATTTTTTTAATTTATGAAAAAAAACATTTTGTTTCTTTGGTCAACAAAATAACTTCACAGTAAGCAGGCATTTTCTTCTCCTTGATCTTATCACTTTAAGGAAAGAAAGACCTTTTGTGAAAATATGGATAAATTGTCTTCGAGAATAGACAAGTGAATAAATTTTGATTGCTATTAATAAAGAATCAATCTAATCTCAAAATCAAGACCTTAAAATTAAAAGATATAACTAAAATCAGAATTTGCTTAAAATGAATTTTTATTAAAAGAACCATTTTTTTAGGTGAAAGAAAGAAGAAGGATAATACCTAATTAAAGAGTTATTTTCGCTTGAGAAGCTAAAGACAAGAAAAGTAGAAGAATTCCTATATATATTCACTTAAATTCTTTATATCAATTTTAAATTAGATAAAGATGAAAAAGCACGCTTCTATTACTTCCTTTGCACTTGTACCAAACAAGTAATAAAGAAAACTATGAATCCTTTATGCCAAGGAATAAATAAATAAATTATTCTCCTTTATCTTCAGCCTTTTCTTTGTTAAGAAAAAAATAGGAAGTTTTAAGTTAGATCTTCACAAAAAAGTGAGGTGGCACGTCTCTTTGGCCAATGATCTTATTTATCTTTTTCTCCTTTTTTTGTATTTTCCCTTCATTCTTTTCATTTAATTTGTATAATAATTGAAAAATGATCATTTTCTATCATATTTATTACATCTCATTATATCTAATTCAGTTATAAAAAAATTAATTAAAATACTAAGTAAGTAGAATATGCCTAATAAAGCCCAAGTAGTCGTTTGGTTTTCCCAAGAAATGCTCACATGTTTGCAAAAACGGATTATTTCATTAATCTGGAAAATGGAAAGACACCACTTAATTATTAAATTTGAAAAGGACCTCCACAACCTTGAAGTTCGCTCTATATATATCTACAACTATATCCTTCAACTTGCTTTCATATGTGTAAGTAAATTTCATGCCATTTTGTTTTCAACTAAATGCTAATTATATATAGATTATTTTTTGTTCCACTAAAAATAATGGTAATCTCATTTTTTCTTATAGGTGCAAGATATGAATATATTTGTGCGGGCGTCTTCTTAATTTAGTAGTTCACAGCTCATGTGATTCAATTGTGCCACCATGGCATCCTTTATATACTTGATCAAATGTCGAGGCATTATGTGCAAGTGCAATGTAAGAAACTATCGTGTCGAAACCTTCAATAGTTTACAACTATCTGCATTATGCATTTTTTCATAATAGTGGTTGTAACTTTTTTCTACATATTTGCAAAAGAAGTAAACTTTGTAGATAATCAGGTTTATGTGCAATTAAAAATTTATTTCTACATGTATTTTTCTATATTAATGGTAATTTTCTGTTTTATTTTTATAGGTGCAAGAAATGGCTAAATTTGTGCACAACCTTTCTATAGGTCCCTGGTAATTGTATTACTTTTTTTAAGAAAGAAAAAAAGAACACAATCAGCTTCTATTGCGATAGAGAGGTTAAATTTAGTACATGTACTTATATCTTATACCATCTTGTGATCTTATAGAATAGAAATGAGTTGATCCTTTCATTTTTTTTTTGTGCATACTAGAGGTTTAGTTTTACTTTGTGAAAAGAACATTGTTATTATTTCATAAAATAACTTGCCTCTAAGGAATAACTTATAGGTAATAGTTTCATAGTGAATATAAAAGAAGAGTTAATACATTTTCTCATTGTGATAATGCTGGGCAAGAACCAATCTTAAATTCTGAATATGAGATTGTGATAAGATACAAATTATATACAAATATATTATTTGACCCTTATTAAATTTCTATGTGTTGTTGAGAAATTACATACATTTAATAGGGCCTTTAAATAGGGCAGGAAAAAATAACCAAGACTATTAGATAGCAAAATGAGAAGAGAAAACATATCGTGCTTGAAGATTGATGAGCAACAATACTCTTGAGACATGCAAAAGATGTTAAAGTTATAACTGTTCGAATCTGCTTGATTACTTAAAATAAATACTAAAAGTTATAACCATTTGATTAATAACGTTTCAGCAAAAGTAATAAATAATAATAATCAGTCACTTCTCCTAACTCAGGTTTGATGAAGACGTTTGGCGTTCCTGGTTAAGTAATGAGGTAAATAATTAAAGTTAGCTTAGTAGGTAAAAAGGGGAGAAAAATTCAAAAGAAGGAGAAAAAAAACACGTCATTCTTAGCTTTTGAGTGGTGCCAAGTCATCCTCTCAAAATATTTTTAACTTCTCTCATCTATTTGGATTTAAAGATTACAAAAAATTTAAATACATTTCAATATTCGAGTATTAAAAATATTATTTTATAAATCTAATAAAAATAATTATAACCGCGCGAAGCGCGGATCAATTCACTAGTTAATAAGATATTAATCATGTATTTGTAAGGGAGAATTACACATAAAACATATACATTGCAACTAAGTGGCCCATATTAACTTTACAAAGTTGTAGCCCAAAAATAATAGGCTAAAATTCAAAATTCAACTCCAAATAGGTTTTCGAAATTTCTATTTTTTTTTAATTCTCAAGTTTTTAGTCTAATCTTCGAATTAGTAATTGTGACTCAAACATTATTTCAACAAACTAAATTCATTTGGGTGGTAAAAATTAGATTTTTAAGGCAATTCACCAGTGTTGAACAAACTTAAATAAGTGGGTTTCAATTACAAAATATTGGGGGATCGGATTGCACGCCGCAACAGACTTATTTAAAAGTCTATATATATATACTTGATTGAAATAAATACACGACAGACTTGATTAAAAGGAATATATTGGGAGAGCGGGCTGCACGCTGCAACAGAATTGAATGTGAATATATTGTGAGAGCGGGTTGCACGCTGCAACATCATTGGTTGAAATAATAATGGATTATGACTGCTGAAGTGGCTTCAATTATTATAAATGAGTTACTTGATTTATTTCTATTATTTGTTGTTGTTATTAATATTGCGTACAAGTTAATGTAAGTGAACCACCTTAGCCTCGTCACTACTTCGTCGAGGTTAGGCTCAACACTTACCAGTACATGGGGTCGGTTGTACTGATACTACACTCTACACTTCTTGTGCAGATTTTGGAGTTGGTCCCAACGGCGTACCATAGACTTGCTCGGATTTCAGCTACCAGAGGAGACTTGAGATATAACTGCATGGCGTCCGCAGTTCTGAAGTCCCCGTCTATTTTATTTTAGTTGTGTGTTTCTTTCCAGACAGCTTTATTTATTCAGACCTTTATTTGTATTTATTCTAGAAGCCCGTGCACTTGTGACACCAATTCTGGGATGGTATTTAGACACCATTATTTCTTTTTTGGATTATTTCACTATATTTCAAACTTTGCTTCCGCTTTTGTTTCCTTGATTAATAATAATGTAGGGATTGTTTAAAAATTAGTTAATATTATTCTAATGTTGGCTTGCCTAGCAAGTGAAATGTTAGGCGTCATCACGGTCCGAAGGTGAGAATTTCGGGTCATGACAAATGGTATCACTATCACGACCCGAAATTTTCCACCGACGGGACCGTGATGGCGCCTAATATTTCACTTGCCAGGCAAGCCAACGCTAGAGAATCATTAAACCAATTCCTTATTTATATTCAGTAAATAACAATAATTAACTAAGATAAAATATAATAAGTGTAAAATATCATAACACTGTATTAATTACTACCACCCGGATCTGGAGTCACAATTTACGAGCATTCTAGAATTTTCCACAAGTAATAGCCAGAAAGAAATACAACTGTCTGAATGAAAGAAAATAGTAGAACAGAAAAGATAGACGAGGACTTCAAGGTCTCTGAACGCCGACAGATCTACCTTGAGTCTCCGGACATCGGACCAATAGCAAAATCTCGATCAACCCGAGCCGGTATCAAAATCTGCACAAAAAGTACAGAGTGCAGTATCAGTACAACCGACCCCATGTACTGGTAAGTTTCGAGCCTAACCTCGACGAAGTAGTGATGAGGCTAAGGCAAGGCACCTACAAATTTACCTGTACAATTTAACAGTGTATATACAAATAAGAGAAATGAAAAACTAAATAGAAAATATCGGGAGGGGAGACATACTGAGGGGAATACAAGATAAAGAACTACAACAGAATGATCACCGGAGCAGTCAATATACCATGAATCAACAGGAATAGTGAATACAGTAAGAAAAAATGCA
Source organism: Nicotiana tabacum (assembly GCF_000715075.1). NCBI lineage: Eukaryota > Viridiplantae > Streptophyta > Magnoliopsida > Solanales > Solanaceae > Nicotiana > Nicotiana tabacum. The sequence continues at coordinate 7,508,189 of NC_134101.1, read as the reverse complement.
CGGCATCACCCTTCGTGCTTTTACTCTAAATCTCACCATAAAATAAATAGAAACGACACGGTATC